>NW_021682722.1:0-1967 GCF_001412515.2 Diachasma alloeum | reverse complement strand
TGATTCCAACGACTCCACGAAATGCCTTAGCCAGGGAGCGTGAGTATTTTACCTCATCCTCTGTGATCAGCAGCCGCACTCAACGAGATCAGCGAGATCTCACCGGGAANATACAATTACTGTAAATTTTCCCTCAACCATAAAACCGAAAATTTATCCCCTAAAATCCGAAGTAAACCAGAAAGATAACTGAAACTAAAAGAGAACTAAAACTTTAATATTACTTGAACCGGAGATTTTACTTTTTACTCGTTTTTAATGTGTATCGACACATGAATTTGATTATTTATAGAAATCGAACGTTGTTTTCCCCGCGAGGCCCTTCCTGATGTTCTTGGAGACCGGTTTCTACGAGCTGGAGCTAAAAGAGGTGTTGCATCGCCCTTCGGTAGGGGTGCTAACTTTGGGGTTAAAGGAATCGCGACTCTCTCTCCGAAAAGATCGAAATAAATTCACACGTACCTACTCACTCTTAGGATTTACTTAATTCTACGACTAAGTTGTGTACAGGTGGCGGAATTCTCGAAAATTCCGTCACACTTTACACACTTTAATCGTTGAAAACACTTCCTTGGATGATTCCTCACTATGTAAATCGTTCTTAAACATGATTTGATTGAAAATTCAGAAGAAACAAATGACGAGTTGACATACCATCCAGCTTTCCAGATTTCAATTGCAGTGATTAAATACTCTATGTCGAAACAATAACGGGAGTAGGGTGGGGATATAGACCAAAGAGGATAGACCTGAGTAGAGGCCCGGATCGGGGGGTTTGACTGACTCCAAGTAAAGTTAGTTGGTACCCCACGGGAAAGGTGGCGTCCTGGTTGAATTGTCGGTGAATGTGAGTCGGGTGCGTGGGTAACTCGGCAGTAGCAGTCCCGCTATCACAGGGACAGGTTCGGAGGGAGACTTTTGTCCTCCTTGTACTCAATGTTTACTTTATGTTTTTCAGTGGATTTATTCGCCGACTAATCAATATTAAGGGATTAAACAAAGACTGTTCAATGGAGAATTAAATTCCCCATCCATCAACCCCCGTTTCATCCCTTAATCTCTGCAATAAAACAATTAATATTGCGACGAATGTCACGGCGCTATAAGAATCCCAATGTTTTCTCGGCGCAGAGTGACTCCCCATTAATTCGCCCGCTAATTAAAAAATCGTCTCTCCCCTCCTAATTAACATTAAGGAATGAAACCAATGCTGTTCGATGGAGAATTAAACTCCCCATCCTTCAACCCCCGTTTCATTCCTTAATCTCTGTAATGAAACAATAAAAACTGCGACGAAAGTCGCGGCGCTATGAAAAACTCAATGGTTTCTCGGCGCAGTGACTCCCGACNAAACGTGGCGGCACTATGAAAAACCTAATGGTTTCTCGGCGCAGTGACTCCCGACAACTCGCCCGCTAATTAAAAAATCGCATCTCTGCTCCTAATTAACATTAAGGAATGAAACCAATGCTGTTCGATGGAGAATTAAATTCCCCATCCTTCAACCCCCGTTTTATTCCTTAATCTCTGTAATAAGAAAATTAATATTGCGACGAAAGTCGCGGCGCTATGAAAAACTCAATGGTTTCTCGGTGCAGTGACTCCCGACAACTCGCCCACCAATTAAATAATCGTATCTCTGCTCCTAATTAACATTAAGGAATGAAACCAATGCTGTTCGATGGAGAATTAAATTCCCCATCCATCAACCCCCGTTTCATCTCTTAATCTCTGTAATAAAAGAATAAAAACTGCGACGAAAGTCGCGGCGCTATGAAAAACCTAATGGTTTCTCGGCGCAGTGACTCCCGACAACTCGCCCGCTAATTAAAAAATCGTATCTCTGCTCCTAATTAACATTGAGGAATGAAACCAATGCTGTTAGATGGAGAATTAAATTCCCCATCCTTCTACCTGCGTTTCATTCCTCAATGTTAATTAGGAGCAGAGATACGATTTTTTAATTA
>NW_021682721.1:0-1158 GCF_001412515.2 Diachasma alloeum | reverse complement strand
CTACAACGTGAAGACAATTAAAGGCGAAAGGATATAGATTTAGATAATCTACGTCAGCTCAAACTTACATAATCTTTCTTTTCTCTTCTCTCAATTTCGTAGTACGTAAATCTACGTAAATTCACCGAATTTTTCTTTCCCCTATGTTAATTTTGTTCTACGATTTCATTGTCTTGTGGAGAAATCCAGAATTATTACAATTTGACCACATTAAAGAATATTATTCACGAATGCTTGCTAGAACATTTATTGTCGGGAGCAATTATTTTTTTTTTGAAAAAGTGAAAGTGCGGATTTTTATTGATTTAATGCTCAACTCAATGGTTTTATCATGGAAATTGGTGCTTGTGGATCAGTGGAGGTTCATCCAATTATCATTCATCAAATTAATGACTTGAATTGAGATTTTCACAGAGAAAATCTATAAAATCATGGGGTTGGGTTTTTTGACGCAGTTGCATCGACGAAGGATTCTGTAAATTATTGATCTATCGATTAATTGATTAATTATTATTTGGGTAATTGGGGGTATTTACAGTTTTGGAACGACCACACGTCTTATTCGAAACTGACGAGATATTTTTCATTCGAGCTAGAACTTCGTATTGACAACTTGGGGACTTGATTTTTGGAGGAATGGTCTATCTGTGCTGCGATTGAGATTCATTGGGGATTAGGGAAATTACTGCGAAATATTTTTGAGAGAAATTATATTTTTTAGAGTTGGAGACTTGTGGGCTGCAGATAAGAGACAAGTTTGTGGAGAATCGAGCTGTTTTTTTCAAATTAGAAGAAGGTTTTTCCATTTTTCTTTGCACCCAATTATTTTTTTTCATGAACTTTAACGATTATTTTTGCAGTACAAAAAAAGAATCATTACGAAAATTACAAGATAATATAATTAGTTCAAAAAATGATGCATTTAGATTAGATTATGCAAAAAAAATTTATTTATTTCGTTTTAAACAAATTCTTCCTTTTGAGGTGAAAAAATTGATTTTTAATGTTAAAAAAGTTTTATGAATTAAAAACATTTTAATTGTCAAATTGTGAATAATAATTATTAATAATTGTTAACTGTTAAATTTTAATCGTTAAATTTTCAAATTGGAAAAAAACTTTTTCCTTTTCTTCATATTTTTCAGTTGTTTTTTTTTT
>NW_021682720.1:825-1558 GCF_001412515.2 Diachasma alloeum | reverse complement strand
AATTAAAATTGAAATCGTCCGTGGAACAGTGATTACGATTATCCAAGGCAACTAAAAACAGTGGTTTTAGAGAAAAATAGCCAAGACAAAAATCGGAGATGAAGCTAATTTTATTCCTTTTGGAATTGAAATATGTAGATCGTTCTCCAAACGAAATTAACTTCCATAAAATTTATTTTTCTAGATACGATGATTAAGAACAGATGATTATTGATTTTTGTTAATTTCATTCAAATAAAATGGTTCAAAAATTGAACAAAAAAAAATTTCAATTTCGTGAATTATTATTCTTCAATATTATTTGAATACGTTTTCAGTATTATATATTTTAAATATGTCAGAAAATTTCCTGACTTCGTTATTTGTTATCTATTTACTGCAAACCCAACCGTTTGGCCAATTACAGAATTGATTGATTACAAATTGTTATTAACAACCCTGATGAATCAACCCGAAAGTTTTCTATGCGTTAACTTTGGGTTCGTGAAGAAAAGCAAGAGTTAACTCAAAGTCAACTCTGGATTTGATTCATCAGGAAAATTGGGATTTTCTGTGATGAAAGGGATTTGAATGCCCTTGGAGTAGTGACACCAAAAAATTGTGGCTCATAATTGAAAAACATCCTATTTCAATGAAAATTTAATGAGTTCTCAACATCTAGAAAAGTAAAAAATGTCTCCCGTCGGCCCTATTCAATTTCATCCTGTTAAAAAAATTGTGGTCGACAAGAATT
>NW_021682720.1:0-815 GCF_001412515.2 Diachasma alloeum | reverse complement strand
GCCTTTCTCGTTTCAACGAATTGTAATGGAATCCCTCGTTCTTTTTCTTGGTTTAAAGGGATTTCAATTTTCACAGTTATTTTCCCAGAAAATGGCAGATGTTTGCATTGAAGTTGTCCCATAACATTCACACTTGCCGGTTCATTTTTAAAGCCAACTTCAATGTAAACAACCACCATTTTTAAGAGAGAATAACGGTGAAAATTGAAATCTGCTTAAACCGAGAATAGAAAGGAGAGAAAAAATGACAATTTGTTCAAACGAGAGAGGCGCAAGGGATTTTATTATTCATCGAAGAGGAGCCAATATTTATCAGGGATATCCAGACTGTGAGTAGAGCATTTTTTTACTGCTTTTTTTTTCTTTTTTTTTGTGTGACAAGGGGGAAATATTGGACACAAACCATTTTTATCTACAATTGAAGGTAAAATATGAATTTTCAGGGATCCATCAGGGAACATTTTTGTCGACCACGATTTTTTCTAAATAATGAAATTGAATAGTGCTGAAGAGAAACATTTTTTACTTTTCCGGATGTTGATGACTTATTAAGTTTTCATTGACATGGGAAATGTTTCAATTATTANCATTCTTTATACAGGGTGTTTCAGAAGTACATGTACATCTGAACACCCTAGGATCAGGGGGTGATTCTGAGCAGAAAAGTCCTCTTGCACTTTTTGATCAGACTCACCCCTAAAAAGTTATTGGCAATTAAGGGTGGGCCAATGCGGAGTGATTTTTAAGCGGGCGCACATCCGTGGGATATGTGTGCCCGCCCCACCATTCTACGAGACAAAAGAGCGCAACGATAT
>NW_021682719.1:0-4184 GCF_001412515.2 Diachasma alloeum | reverse complement strand
AAGTATCAATTTGAATCTTTAAACAATTAATCGAGAGTGAAAAAAAATCCAAGAATTCCACTCTGACAATTCTCTATTGTCTGTATTTACCGAGAAAAGAAAACGTTGTTCCTAGGAATCGATGTCTTTTTTAGGCAGCTGCATTTCTGAAATGCAATGTGCAACCAATGTTGAAATTAAGTCATTTTGTAAAAAATTTCCAGTGACATGATCCTGAAAATCAAGGGAAAGTCTTGAATTCAGGAATGATGTCGGTAGGTTTCAGTAATATTTTCGCGGAAATACCGGGAACACTTATTGGGAATTTTTATCGCGTTGCCGTAATACGGAAATTTCAAGGAATTTCGTCATTGCAAATTAAAAATTTCTATAAATTTCAGTCCAATTATATGTGTACGTCCACGTGAAAAGGGCCCATTTTATCGCATCTAATTTCCGAGATATTCACGTTTTTCTCTCCACTCCATTTATCCCATTGTTAAATTGATTTTTTGATCTTCTATACGGACGTCACACGGAGAACAATAAATCGGTGAAAGTCTTGCGATCGCAAGGAGTTTCCCGAAGATCCCCATTTTTCATGCACGAAGAACAATGAAGCTTTTTGGAATCTTCGGGAAATTCTATCCTATCCTACTCAAGTAAGAGCGGAGGAATGAATTTTCAAAAGCGCGGAGTAACACCGAACGGTTCTCCGGCGTCGAGTGAGCGCGGAGGAGCTCCCCCGATTAGAAAATTGATTTCTCCCCGCCCCCCTAATTGCGGAGAGGGAATGAACGTAACATCTATCGAACGAGAATAATATTCTCAATAAATGACAGTGATTTCATTCCCTTAGTCTCTATTAGGAGAGGAGGAATAAATTTTCAAAACGCGCAGTAACTCCGAACAAGTTCTTCTCATTCAAATAGTAATTTCTCCCCTCCCTAATTGAGATGAAGGAATGAAACCAAAGTCTAGAGATTGAGAATTGCATTTTTAATAAATGACATCGGTTTCATTTCGTAATCTCAGTTAGGAGCGGAGGAATGAATTTTCAAAAGCGCGGAGAAACCCCGAACGGCTCTCCGACGTCGAGTGAGCCCGGAGGGGCTCTCCCGATTGGAAAATTTATTGCTCCCACCCTAATTAAGATGTAGGAATGAAACCGATGCCGATCGATAGAGAATCAAATACGCAATAAATGACAGCGGTTTCATTACTTAATCTCAAGTAGGAGCGGAGGAATGAATTTTCAAATGCGCGGAGAAACCCCGAACGGCTCTCCGGCGTCGAGTGAGCCCGGAGTAGTCCAATGAACGAAGGTCTAACATACGAATGTTTGCTAGTCAGGGTCCATTTTCGATACAATTTGTTATTTGGGCGTATGAAACTAATGGCGGATGTTTAAGGTTCCCCAAGTTTGTGCGGGGGTTGAAAAAGCCAAAAAACTACCCCTGAAAACAGTTTTTTCGAAATAACTCGTGAATAACGCGCTGTACGTCCAAAAATGTAATATACAAAGTTGTAGAGCTCAAAATTCTACACAAAAAATGTTTCGGACACTTTACCCCTATTCCCAACCGTTCATCCCCCAGAGTCGCGTGAAGATCAGATGGGAAAAAAAAATGTTTTCCATGTAAAAAATTGAAGTTGATAATTTTTTTTTTTTGTAATTCGGAATATCGGTGTTTTTTTAATAGCTTGTTTATTTATTCAGAGCGAATTTAATATATGTTAGTAGTCAAGTAATACGGGTTCTGGCACAACGTTTTTGGCGTCGACCTGGTCGTTGGGGCCCAGTAAGGGGGGTCAGATGAAAGTGGGTGGGTGGGTGGTTGATTAATTCGCGGGGTCGCGGTTTAATTCGCAGTATTGCGGTTTAATTCGCGGTTTATTTCGCGGCTTGATTAATTAATTCGCGGTTTTTCCCTCGAAGTGATGAAAGGGTTAATTAATTCGCGGTTTTATTCGCGGTTTGATTAATGAATTCGCGGTTTTTCCCTCGAAGTGACGAAAGGGTTAATTAATTCGCGATTTATTCACGGTTTGATTAATTAATTCGCGATTTTTCACTCGAAGTGATGAAAGGGTTAATTAATTCACGGGGTTGCGGTGTAATTCCCGGTTTGATTCGCGGGGTCGCGGTTTAATTCGCGGTTTGATTAAATAATTCGCGATTTTTTCCCACGAAGTGATGAAAGGGTTAATTAATTCGCGGGGTCGGGGTTTAATTCGCGGTTTGATTCGCAGGGTCGCGGTTTAATTCGCGGATTTAAATCGCGGTTTTGATTCGCGGGTTCTTTACTTTAAATACCTGAGGAGGGTCACAATAGTTTGCGGGGTGTACAGTTTTCAAATTCCTGCGATATCAATGAGTCATCACAGGAAGAGGCTAAAAGCAAAAAAAAAAAGGTCATAAAAACTTTCACTCTTTCATGGATTCTAGGAAATGATAAGATTAAGGGGGTCTTAAATCATCAAATGCTACCTCTACATTTTTCAAATTCCTGAGATATGAATGAGTCATCACAGAAAGGGTTTAAAAGCAAGAAGGTCATCAGAACTTTCACTTTTTAATGGATTCCAGGAAATCATGAAAAAATTAAGGGAGGTCATGAATCATCGAATGTCACTTTTACATTTTTCAAATTCCTGAGATATGGATGAGTCATCACAGAAAGGGGTTCAAAGGAAAAAGGTCACAAAAACTTTCATTTTTTTTATGGATTCCAGGAAAACACAATGGAGGATCATAAATCAATCTATATAGATGAGCACACAAACCTTGAAAAATTTCCAGGGGTGGGGTGAGGGCTTGATTATATAACGTCTCCATTTCAAGACTCCAGCATCAGTTCCCTTTTTCTTGTGCTCATGAGGAGCTACTCTAATCGACGACAACAAACTTTGGAGGGGGATACTATACGTCAACAACAAAAGTTAAAAAATTGACGGTCGCGGCTTAATTCGTGGTTTGATTCGCAGGGTTGCGGTTTAATTCGCGGTGTAATTCGCGGTGTAATTCGCGGTTTGATTAATTAATTCGCGATTTTTTCCCTCGAAGTGATGAAAGGGTTAATTAATTCGTGGGGTTGCGGTGTAATTCGCGGTTTGATTCGCGGGGTCGCGGTTTAATGCGGGGTTTAATTTGCGGTTTGATTAATTAATTTCCGATTTTTTCCTCTGGAAGTGATGAAAGGGTTATTTAATTCGCTGGTTAATCAATTTGATTCGCGGTTTTGCGTTACAAAGGACCTTCTCGGTGACCTAGTCAATCCACCCCGCGAGGAGGTGAGTGAAGGGGTTAATTAATTCGTAGCTGTATAAATCATAGAAGGGGCTCCTCTTCTTCTTCAAACATTGACACCTGGCTCCACTTGACATGTCTGAACTTGAGTTTTCCGGTACTTTCTCGTTTGCCCCCCCCCCTTCGTATGAAATTGTTGTTGATAATGATATCAATATGTAAATATTTATTTGAAAAAACATTTTCCTGTCACATGTCTGAACTTGAGATTTCCCGTACTTTCTCATCTGCCGCACCCCCTTCGTGTGAAATTGTTGTTGATAACGATATAAATATTTATTTTAAAACGAAGAGTTCAGAAGGGGAAGGAGTATGTATTGTAACATAATAAAAATCATGTACTGTTCCTCGCCTGAACTGATCGCGGATCATGGGGGGAAAATTAGTCGTTTACCCCAGCGAGGAGTCGGATCATCCAGAGCCACAACTGTCACCTTATTTCTATTTTTATTATCTGACTATTTTCCTTCTTTCCATTCCCTCGAACTCTGTCGATCGCGCTCACCGTGGATTACGTGAGCTTCGAGACGAGGGGAGTGGAGCGGAGCCTCGGGGAGAGCTACAAGACGGCGCGATATCTGAGGAGCAGCACACCGACGAGCACGCACACACCGAGTCTGGGAGACTCACACCACGGAAGACGCGAAAGACGATCGTCGCACGCCAGCAGGCATCTCAGGCCTCTACATGCGAACCCCCACCACCTCACCGATGGATCGGCGGCACAAGGCCGTCCAGTAAAAAACCGATGTTACAGCATTGAGGGAACATCGGATTATGTTGGCTTCTGCGCCGCACAACGCGGATCACGTCCACTGACTGCGAGGCGCAAGTTCCAGTTTCTGCGCCTGAGGAATTGGGAATTAGGACCATTTTAAAATGCGAAAGTCCAAAA
>NW_021682718.1:7300-13506 GCF_001412515.2 Diachasma alloeum | reverse complement strand
CAAAACTAAGGGAAATAGACAATTTTTACTGAAAATTTGGGGCGGGAAGATTGTAGGAATTATATTGAATTCTCCATGTACAACCCTCCCCCCTCAAACTTTCAGTAAAAATTCACTATCTCCCTTAGTTTCGCAGATATTTTTGAAAAATTTTCCGACTCAATTGGTTTTGGTTGTGAATTCTCAATATACCCCCCCACCGCGCCATTTTTGAGACCATTTTTTGAGTTAATCTGGAATGAATGATTAACACAAAATTGTATTGTGAGTGATTTCGCCAAAAATTGGCCCGGTTTCGTTCCATGAAAATTTTAATTTTGTAGAGACTTTTCGGATGGTTTTTTCTACTATCAAAAGAGTTTTGAAAAACTCTCCCCATTATCGTCGGAAAAGTCAATTTCTTTGATTTTCTACTTTTTGTCGTCTTTTTTGTTGAAATTCTGGGTGTCAGAAGATTTGATAAGACATTTTTTGAGTCTTCAATATGTTGTATATTGCCGAAAATTTCCCGTTCTTTCGATTAAGCATGGTTTAAAGTTGTTCACATCACCAGAAATGTCCTGAAATTTCGAAAAGAGTTAAAAATTCCGGGTTGTATCACCTTTCCCCATCTGGATTGCAGATTTTTCATTTTTCTTATGGAACTAACTTTTTGTTTCGGAAAGTATCCAAAAATGAAGGTGGGTTTCCACTCTATTCTATCTAAACATTATGTCTGCCCTGTTTTTCCTTTTTTGATTTTTTTCATTAATTAAAAATGTTTTTTGTTTTCTATCGAATACTTTTTTTTGCGAAGAAATTGAGAAAAGAAAATTTTACTGGAAAAGTATGTATACGATCCCTGGGTTCGAATTTTTAAAAAGTCACCTAATTGTTTTTAAGCAGACCAAAAACTATGTTCCGAAAAATTAGGTTCAAATGACCCAGACATATCTGAAACGTAAAAATTTATTATTCCCAAGGAAAGTGTTTATACGATTATTTTATCCGTATTTTCAAAAAATTGAAAAATTCCCCATAAAAAAATGAAAAAAATTATCTCGAAAAATTGGGCTCAGATAACTCAGAATCATAAAAAACGTGGAGATTTCATATTGCCTGGGAAAGAGTTCATACGACCTTTTGGCCTAAATTTTCAGCGAAAAAAAAATTACGCGGAAAAAAATCAAAACAATTGTCTCATAAAATTAGGCTCAGATGACTCAGGATCATCTAAAACGTGGAGATCGCGTATTCTCTGGGAAAGCGTTTATACAACCTTTTGGCACAAATTTTCGAAAAATTCAAAAAATTATGCTTAAAAAAAATCAAAAAAATTGTCCCGTAAAATTGGGCTCAGATGACCCAGCATCATCCAAAACGTGGAGATTTCATATCCTCTGGGAAAGTGCTTATACGACCTTTTGGGACAACTTACGTGAATTGTCCACTTTAGGGGATAATGAATCTGCACGTTTCAGATTATGCTCAATCGTCTGAGCCCAACCTTTTAGGACAATTTTTTTCCATTTTTTCAGAGGTTCAATTCAAAATGTTGAAAATGTCTTTCAAGAGGGTCCCCTCTTAAGCACATTTCTATCGAATTAGGGGAACTTAATCCCCTAATTCCATAGATTCCAGAATATTTTATGTCTGTGCCTTCGGCTTGACCCTTCGGAGATTACCTTACGTATCCTCCGCATGTGTGTGTGCCCAGAACTACCTAAAATCTTCAGCGAGACATCTATAGGGGGAGAAGGGTACTTCTAACCGAGTTTCAAGTGCCGGGTAGAGCGGATGACACCGCTATTCCTCAGTACGCTTTCGTTTTCCAAAGCGTGTATGTGTGTCGAAACGTTGTTGTAACGTTCGTCATATTATTTTGCACCTTGAGTGCATAATTTTCTTCAAGTACTTAAGGTACAAAGGTAAGTAGAACTCCCTTTGTCCCTTCCCTTTTATTTGTTTCAGGAGATTGGGTACAGTTTTGGAGTTATTCAGGACTCAATACCGGCGTCATCAAGGCAAGGCGTCAGCCGCCATTTTGACCTTTACATGACTGCTCGCAGACAAAATCTCGAGCCTGATAGTCATTTAGAGACCACAGGTTTCACCTTGGTCCTCAACCTAAACATGGTTTAGCTCGCAGACATCCTCTCGAGCACAAAATTACGTTGACCAATTTTACGGTCCCGACTTTCTGAAAAGTCCACAGGGCCCTCCTTGGCCTTCAACCTAACCAAGGTTGCTTCCTGCTCTCGTGCACCGCCTCAAGCACACAATCAACGTATTGGCAGGATTCCGAACTGCCGACAAATCTATAACCTCTGCTCGCAGACATTCCTCTCGAGCACACATTCATGTTTTTCGAACCACCATTCCCTCCTTCGGGCCCTCAGTCACTCTTGAGGAGTTGCTAGATGAGGCAGCAGAGACGGGAATACCTGGGAATCATTTGGGATACCAACCTCAACCAGATGTCTCTCCCCGAGGACAAGAAGTCTCGAATTCTACACCTGATAGAAAAGTTGTTGAAATTAGGGTCTTGGAATTGGAAAATAGCAAGCTCCCTTCTAGGGATGTTGAACTTTGCAGCGTTCGTCACACCCCTGGGTCGTCTCTTCTCACGTCGACTCCAACGAGGGACTCGTCGCTTATCAAAATCCTCCCCAACGAAGAGGTTCCCATTCCTCCACCTAGCCCAGCAGGACTGTTTATGGTGGAAAGAGAATATAAATCAGACCTGTCAGATATTTCATCTCGATCCCGACATCTTCCTCTCGACAGACGCCTCACAGTCGGGCTGGGGCTTTCAGCTGGACCACATTCACCGAGCGGGGTTGTGGACAGAAGACCAAATAAACTGGCACATCAATCGGAAGGAACTGTTCACTGTTCTGCTAGCAGTTCAGTCCTTCAAGAACTACCTGCGAGGCAAATCAGTTCTGCTTCAGGCGGCCAACAAGAGAACTCTAGCCTACATCAGGAATCAGGGCGATACACGATCCCAAACTCTCTTGAGGCTAGTTAGGGATCTCCTGCTTCTCTTGGAACAATTCCAGATCCGTCTGGTACCATTCTTCCTTCCGGGGGTTTTCAACACAGTAGCGGACAGACTCTTCAGAAATCTCCCTGTTCCGGATTGGCACCTGAGCCCCCAGATCCTGAAGAAAGTTTTCGAGAAGTGGGGCATCCCAGAGATCGATCTCTTCTCAACATCCCAGTCTCGTGTAGTTCCGACATACGTCTCGATGGAGGCGAACGACCACGAAGCCTTCTTCATCAATGCTTTCAGCACGAACCTCACCTTTTTGTTCAACGAGAAGAACCTGGCCTACAGCTCGATTCTGACTCAGAAGTCAGTAATCTGCTCCCTGAATAACCCTGATGGAAAGACAGACCTGAGCGCTGATCCACTGGTCAAATCCGTATTGAAAGGAATTGCCACACAGAAGGCCAGAAAATCAAAACCTCCCAAGACGATCATCTGAAACGTGGTCTCCCTAACGGATTGGATGTCGTCACATCCCCCTGAGACCAGCAGTATCTTCCAGATTTCCCGGATCACGGCTGTCCAGCTTCTCTTGGCATCTGGGAGGAGGATCCATGATCTAACCCTTCTCTCAATTAACCCGGATAATTGCATCATAGAGGATAACGAGATAATTTTCTGGCCAGAGTTCGGTTCAAAGACCGATAAATCCAATATTCGTCAGTCGGGTTGGAAGCTCACGAGCTCAGACAACCCAACTTTTGATCTAGTGGCTTGGGTCAAGTTACTCATTTCGTTATCATACGACAGACGCAAAGCTCGTCAGAACCTGGCAAACCTGTTTATTACTACTAGGGGCAAAGTTGGACTTGCGTCGAGGACTATCATTGCTGGTTGGATTGCCTCAGCTTTCAAAGAAGCCGGAATCGACACGAGCCCTGGCTCAATCAGGTCGGCAGTGGCTTCCCACAACTTCGAGAACGAGATGGCTATGGATGTCCTCCTGAAGAGGGGCAACTGGAGAGGAGCAACCAACTTTTTCAAGCATTATTGCAAGAAAGTAGAGAAATCCAGTGCCTCGGATCCAAAGAATCCTCTTATTCATAACTTTTCACCAGTTTGAAATTTTCTGTCACTTTGTCATTTTGTTCAATTCATGGTCTTTCTATTCTTTGAAGAATAAAAGATTTTAAATTACATCTTCAATCACAGTAGACTTTCAAGTGCCGGTAGATAACAAACATCTCTCCGAAGGGTCAAGCCGAAGGCACAGATATAAAATAGAACCGTTTTCCACCCCGTAGGGAAGAAAACGTATATTTTAGGTCTTGCCGAGGCTTGACCCGAGTAAGGCCTTCCCGTCATTAAGGAAATGAAGAATTTCCAATTCTTCATTTTTCGGAGAAAGTACTGAGGAATAGCGGCGTCACCCGCTCTACCCGGCACTTGAAACTCGGTTAGAAGTACCCTTCTCTCCCTATAGATGTCTCGCTGAAGATTTTAGGTAGTTCTGGGCACACACACATGCGTAGAATACGTAAGGTAATCTCCGAAGTGTCAAGCCTCGGCAAGACCTAAAATATACGTTTTCTTTCCTACGGGGTGGAAAACGGTTCTATTTTTGCCTTGAAAATTTTTTTCTGAAATTATTTGTTTTTTTTTCCGAATTTTAGCCGGATGCAAATTCTAAACTGCAGATTCGAGAATGTAGAAAAAAATCTTGAATTTACTTTTTTTTTTCTGTGTGTCATTATTCCAATTCCAAATTACAGAAGGGAATTTGGAAATATTAAAGTAAATCATCCCGTCAATTAAGTAATTGAGAAATAACGAAAGAATTATCTANTTTGAAAATTAATAAGAATGAAATATTTTATCCCTGGAAAGTTCCTTCAGAGTCTGATAGCCGATTACTTTGGATTTCGAAATGGTTGAAGATTATAAGTTTTGGAACTTACAGTTGATGATAGTTCTAGTAGTATCAATCTTTATATTTTTAATTATGGATCCTTCGGTGACACAAAGGTTTTTCTCCACCAGAATTAGAGTTTTCTCTAGCTCTATTATGGATACTTGCTATAGAGTCACTTTCACCCACTCGTTTATGATTTCACAAAGTTCGGAAAAAGTTTTGGGTGAGAATGTCCACAATCACGGAAGCCTGATTAATTAGTCCTCTTACAATGCAAGAATCACTACTATTTTCGACTTAAGGATGCCGTATCCCTGTGCAACTTCCTTTCGCTCAGATATGAACTATATTCTATAACTACCACTCCCGATAGCCGTTTTTCACGCGAGTTATGGGTAGCGGGGATCGAAAGAGACAGATCGATTTCATCAGTAATTTCCACCAAGTCAAATTAACGCTCCGACAATTGCTTCTAGACTGACTTGTGATGCTGATTTTGGGGAGTGAATCGGTTCTTGGTGGATACACGATTCGATTTTTGATTGGTGGAAAATAATGGCGTGATTTTCCCACTTTTCATTCCTTGAGGGAATTGACCTGTCGAGTCAGTAATTTTGGAAGCGCTGGGTTTGACAGGTGGAGTTCATTGCCCGGAAAGTGTCGCTCTGTTGCAATAAAGAGTGCACTTGTTTTCCGATTTTGCGAATTTAGCATTCCGCATTGACGATGGTTTGGAGTGTTGAGAATGAAAATCAAATCACAATTTCTCATTTTATTTCAAATCACAATTACTCATTTTATGAATATTTTTGGATATTACAGCCCCCGCTCAGAATCATTATTTTGTTCGCGGAAAATGGATTTTGAGAAGTATCAACTTATGGTCTGATTTGGTGATTTTTATTCTCTATAAACATTTCTGATTAATTGAATTGGGAAACTATTTTTCTTATCAACTCTGAGGTGTATTTCCTTTCTCGCCGGACGTCATTGTCTGGGGGAACGGGTCGGATTTCTGCGCTCTTCCTCGAACTGCTATCGGTCAGTAGGTTTCTAATTACTACTTATCTCGGACTTTTATTCAGTGTGTCTCTAAGGTTTGGAGGTGTCGGACGTATTTTTTTTCAAATATTGTGAGGGGTTCTCAGACAATGCCGGCTAAGGTGAGTGTAACTTCTGGTGCTGGAGGAAAACAAAAAAAGAAGTAGTAATGTGTATATATGTGTATATACATATTATGTGTATGTGTTTTCTTTTTTTTTTATATATACATTTATATATTCGTTTATATATATATATATATATATATATATATATATATAT
>NW_021682718.1:0-7282 GCF_001412515.2 Diachasma alloeum | reverse complement strand
ATATATATATATATATATATATATATATATATATATATATATTCCTTTCATTATTCAGCCCGCCGAGTTAGCCCCGTGTATCTTGCCATTGATGGTGGGGAAAAGGGGAGAGGAAGTGACGGAGTAATTTTGAATTAGCAGGCCATATCATCGGAAAGGATTTTTGGGTCGACTCGAGGGTTTCGGGAATGTCGGACCAAGGTTGGCTCAGTGTTGGCACCTGATTAATCGAGGTTAGTGTCAATTTTGAAAGTTTTCTTTGGATAACTGATGAAATTGAAAGAGGAGGCGCATTCTTCCCTATCGCAATGTGGACATCCTTTACATTTTTCCCATAGTTATCCTACTTATACAATGTGTATTTCTGCAATATATTACTTGTATTCATGTAATGTGCTAGAGTATTCATAATTATCACTACCGCCCTATTATTATGACACAATAATAGTAATGATAATAATAATAATAATAATTATTATTATTATTAACAGTTTTCATTTACTCATTCATTTATTCATATTTTGTTTTTTATTGTTATTATCATTACGATTATCATTAGACGCAGTTGATAGTGACCCCCGATCTCCGCGGTATTTCTACTACTGACCCTGGTGCTATTTCTTGAACTGTGGGTGATGGAGCTGGAAGCGCTGGTATGGGTGGTCCTGAGGATATTGTCGGAATTGTGATAGTCGACAACTCTAAGTCGTCTAGGCGTTCGTTATTAGATTTTGATTTTTTGCAGTGTTTTGAATTTGTTATTTTTGTTTCAGTTTTGCGATTTCTCTTTCGACAACAGTAATCAATTGAAGAGATGATGTTGATACCTTTCTTGTAGGCTATTATTCCTCCTATTACTGCCATTATTGAGAAGATTCCAGTGATTCCGCAACTAGCTGCTGTGAAGATTTGATGATCATATTCTTCTTGATGATGAAGGCCAATTCTTTCGGCAGTTTCGATAGTCTCTTGCATGGATTCATCGAAGGTGTTGGAGTTACTCATCTCTGGGATGAAGTGATGTTCAACTTGAGGCAGGAATCCAATCCGTTGTGGAGGTTCATTCAATATAGGGGCCATCTCTGAGATGTTCATCGTCCTAGGTAACCCGTGAATCATTGGTAATTGAGATTCTATTAATCCTGCGCCTTCTAATATAATTGTTCTTGTTTCTGCAGAACACTTCGGATTCAAATGGAATATTCCCGTGCCATTGATGGTGATGGGGGCGACGTCCTGTCCCTGGCAAGTTAACTCTAGTTTTTCGGGTTCAATGGTGCAAAATAGCCATCCTGAGCTACTCGTAAGCTTAGTCCATTGAGTATATAGGTTGTTACTCAGACGTATCTTGCAATTTTTGTATGCTTCAGAGGGTGTCTATTCCCAAACCACACTCCTATTCCTCCTATGGCGTTGGTGGTACCATTGTGAGAGCATGATCCATCTACGTAGACATGAATCCAATCTTCACCCTGACGATTTTGTTCTGCCATCCCTCTGTAACAGGAGATCAGGAAAGTTATTTTATTAACTTCATTTCTCTTCACAGGGTTTCAATTTATTCGGGTGTTTCATGAATCGGTGACCGTCTTCATTCTCTAGGTAGACATTTCCTTTGGCAGTGATGTCTACGATTTCGTAGGGGCCGGTATATGCTTGATCCAGTTTCCCGATCTTTGGCTCTTTTTCTACGTAGACGAATTGACCAATTTTCAGTTCCAGCGGTCTCGCTGTTTGATCGTATATCCTCTTGGAATTCAATTTGGCTTTTTGAAGTTGTTGGAACGCAATTTCATGGATTTTCTCGAGCTTAGTAATCAACTTGATCATGTAATCTGTATACGTCTCTATTTCGCTATCTTCCTCGCTGAAGTTGGAAGGGACTCTGGCGGTTTTTCCATAGAGTAACTCGAAGGGAGTGAAGTTCGTTGTGCTATGGATCGTGGTGTTATATGATAGCATAGCGAAAGGAAGAAGGTCGTCCCAATCATTAAACTCATCTGTGTATGCTTTGAGATACTCTGCAAGAACATGATGGGACCTCTCCAGGGCTCCATTGGATTGCGGTCTGTAGCCAGAGGTAGTAATGTCATGGAACCTCAGGAGTTTACTTAGCTGAGCAAAGAGTTTGCTGAGGAAGCTTGTTCCCTTGTCGGATAGAATTATTTTAGGACATCCAAATTGAGCAACATATTTCGTAGCTAATGCATGCGCGATGGTATGAGCTTTGATATCCCGAAGTGGAACAGCAACGCAGTGCTTCGAAAAATTGTCCTGGATTGTTAGAATGTGGTTATTCCCTTTTGAGGTGGTTGGAAGGGGGCCCACAGTGTCGATAGAAATTCTATCGAAACATTCACTAGGAGTTTCTGTTATCAACATAGGTTGGCGAAACTTTACCCTTCGGATCTTCTCTAGTTGACAAGTTCTACATTTCTTAATGAAGCGTTCTACTTCTTGTTTCATTCCTGGCCAATAGAATCGTTCTCGAATTCGGTTGAATGTTTTGACAATTCCCTTATGTCCTGCTGGTAAGGTTTCATGGCACTCCTTGATTATTTCAGGTCTCAATGCTTCTGGGGGCATTCTGACAGTCCCGTGGCACAAGGTGATGGTCATGGGGTGTGCTTGGAATTCTTTTTCTAGGAAAAATCGAATTCTCAAATCTTCATCGATTTCATCTCCCTGACTCACCATCCTTATTGCGTTGATTTGATATTTTATCAAGGCTTCCTTCAGGTTGGTCAAACAAATTTTTAGATTTTTATTTTTGACTTTCTCAAAATGCCATTGCTTCACAATGAGAGTGAACGTGAAGAATTTTCCGCATTTGGTCACTACGACTTGACCTACTTGTGGTTTAAGTTTTCTGATGTGGTCCAGGTTCATGAAATTCAGATCCCTCAACAGTTTGGTATTTTGTTTAGTTGGCTCTGCGTCAGCAGCAAGGAAGTGTGCCAGATTACCTCTAGTAAAGGTCAGTCCATCTCTGGACTCTTGAATGTTGGATGCAGTTACACAAGCATCGTCGAGAGGAATGCTGATCATATCTTCCTGTCTCTCCTCTTCTGACGTGGGGTCTTGTTTCGGTTGGATCTTTTCAAGGTTGCTTCGGGTAACTGAGGATGGTGTGATAGTCATAGGCTTAGGTACTTCATCAGAGAGATGGGGAACCCTGTTGATAGCTTCTTTTACCCCCGATGACCCATTTCCATAGTCCGAAAGCTCATCAGTAAGATCAATTAGGGATTTAGATCGTCCTTCAAATTCAGCTATTTTTTGTTCGAATAAACGGGTAGATTCATTTAGTTCTCCTAGAAAATCAATGCTCAGGTTTGTTTTTTTTAACTGGTATAAAGTTGGTGGTTGGTAGTAATCCCACTCGGGGAAGCTTTCGTTTTGAGTTTCATCAGCTTTCTCGAGCAGTTTTTCAAAGAGTTGTGATCCGTTCGATGCTGTTGTTTCAGCCTCTGTCAGCTCTTCATCTTCATCATCTTGTTCTTCCGTCAAGGCTTCGGATTCGATTATTCTTGAGTTTAGAGGTGGATCCATTACAGAGTCTTCGGCTTCAAAAACATCATCCTCAATGGGGGTTCCCTCTACAGATACATTGGTCTCATCGAAGGTTTCTTTTGGTGTTTGAAAGTTTTCGGTACTTCCTGAACTTTCTTCCGTTTCAGCTGACATTGAATCTTCTGTATTACTAGGGCTCTTTATTTCTTCTGCTTTAGGAAGAGGGCTTGTTGAGCTATTCTCCAAAGAGTCTAATGGGTCTGCAGCGTCATCTGGGACCTCTCCGTTTGGTTTCTCAGGAGGAGTTATTTCAAGAGTCTCTGTCGCCTCAATAGTAGTGGGCGCTTCTGAGGGTTTCATCCTGATATTTGGTGAAGTCTCGCTTGGAGTGGCGGTATCAGTTCCTTGTGTCTTCTTCTTCAATGCTGATCGATATTCTCTATTATCCCGATAAGATATAGGAGTTCTCCTACCAGATTCCAATTCAGTCATTCGTCGTGTTCTGACTCTGTCAGCTACTGATGCGCCTGATGCTGGCTTGGGACCTGGGTCAGGTTCTGAATGAAATCGAACCCTGAGGTTCCGGTCTCTGATTGAGTGGGGAGGTTTTAGGATAGGGTTTGGTGGTTTGAAGGTTGGTAGACATATGGCGATCAATACCTCTTCAGGTTCCTCGGCTTCTAAAGGATTTTCCGCAAAAGCATCTGCAAGCTGAGCTTTCTGTTGCTTTTTAATTTCAACATTGAAGTCATAATCGTTCAAGACAGTTTTCCACTTTACTTGCCTTGTTGTGGGATTGCTGGAATCCATCAACCAATTGAGTGCAGGACTGTTAGTGACGACAGTGAAGTGTACCCCAAAGATGTATGGTCTGAACTGATCTACTGCATAGACCACAGCCAAGCAATCTCTTTCTGCAGGAGTATATCGAGTGGCTTCTGCTCCTCGTAGTGTTCGGGATGCATACAGTATTGGATGTTCGTCTCCTTCTTCGTCCTTTTGGCTTAATATGGCACCTAGGCCCTTTTTAGTGCTGGATGCATGTATTATGAACGGTTCATCCATGTCTGGATGATATAGCAGTGAATCCTCCGTGATAGCATTTTTGAGCATCTGGAAAGCCTCGGTCTGGTCATTACTCCAGTCGTATTTGATATCCTTTTTCAATAGACGGTTGAGTGGTTCTGAAATTTCGGCATAATCTTTAATGAATCTACGATAGTGATTGCTGAAACCCAAAAATCTTCTCAACCCATGGAGATTTGTTGGTATTGGCATGTCAACAAGTGCTTTGATTTTTGATGGGTCTGGATGAATTCCCTCTTCATTGATAATATGCCCCAAATACGCAACTTCTTTCATGAAAAATTTGCACTTATCCGGTTGAAGAGTCAGTCCGTTCTCTCTGAGACACTCGAATAGATGTTCGAGCCTTTCATTGCGGGCTTCAAATGTTTTGGAATAAACCACGATGTCATCTAGATATACATACAATTCAGTCCCTTTTAATCCTGACAAAACATGGTCCATCATCCTCTGGAATATAGGTGGTGAATTTTGGAGTCCAAAAGGCATCCGTGCATACTCATAATGCCCATCGGGTCCAGTGAAAGCAGTTTTTTCGCTCTTTTTCATCCATTTCTATTTGGTGAAAACCACTCGCGAGATCGAAGACGCTGAAGTATTTCGCCCCTCCGAGTAGAGATAGGATCTCAGATATATCAGGCAGAGGATAACAATCGCCAATTGTTTTCTGGTTCAGGCAGCGAAAATCTATCACCATTCTCCATCGTTTCTTTCCCTTCGAATCCGCCTTCTTAGGGACGATCCACAAGGGAGAATTATAAGGTGAAATTGAAGGTCGAATGATCCCCTGCTCTTCCAGAGCCCTGCATTGCTTCTTAATTACATCCCTGTGTTGATTTGGAAAATTATACTGCCGTTTGTGCACTGGTTTGTCATCGACTGTACGGATCTTGCATTTAAAATGTTTTGCTTTTCCTAGTTTATCCCTAGGGAGATGGAAAACGTCATCATATGCAGTCACCAGTTCAATAACTTTCTTTTTCTCGAAATGTTTGAGATCTTGGTCAGAAAGCGTTCGGAGGATCTCAGCTATCCTGTGGTGAATATCTTCGATCTCATCGGAAGAAAGGGTCATGCTGCACACAGCAGGGTCAGTACCTGGACCGTTCGTTTCTTCTTCAAATGGTTCGATACGCTGGGGAGGAATACTTAGTTCAATTGGATCTTCGGTGGTATTGATGGCAACTACACAGGCTATCCCATCTGAGACTGTGACGACACTCTGACCTAAAAATATTCCTGTCGGGGTGTCAACTTTGGGAAGGTAGCCAACGGCAAGATCGAAATTTTCAATTTGGATTCCTATAACCATCCTAGTTCTAGCCGGGACTATTGTTGGCCCGTATGATCGATGGTACTCATACCAGTGAATGGGAAGGTTTGGCCTTTTCGCTGTCGTTATGGTCCTTTGGAGATACCTGATGTCAACTTTCTTCTTTTTGAGGAATTCCAGACCTAGAAGACCCGATCCTTTTACTGGCAGCTTGCAATCAACTATGTGAAAGGGGGTAGATGCTAGGGATGCAACGGAGAAAACTGACCGGTCATTTTTACCGTCATTTGACGGTCACTGACCGAACGCAAATTTGTGACCATTTCGGTCATAAAAAAATGACAAAATTCTGTGTCACAAAAATGACCAAATACTTTTATGACGGTCACTTTGCATCTAGATAGACGCCACTCAATTTTTTTTTCTTTCGATGGAGTGTGACATTCGCCACTCATAAATGTGTAGTACGGTAGTACCTAGAGAGGGGCACATGACGTGTTAGACAGAGAAGAGTTGAGAACAGGATCCTTTCTCTCTCTGTCTCAACTCTCTAGGTATGATATATATGTCTATGGAGAGTGACGCGTAGTGGAAACATCGCTCCTCAACTGATCGGCTGATTCACGTTTTGAATAAAAAATATTGAATATCACATGATTAAACACAGGTAAGACCATCAGATATATACTTATCAATTCCGACATTGAATGGAAAGACTTGACACATGACCCTCAATTGGAAGTATCAATTCATTCATTTCCCAATTGCCAGAATCCAATCGAGACAGGAAGTATAACCTCAAGCCATGAAACCACTTTTTTCACTTGAGAAATCCACTGAAAAATCAATCAAACAAATGTTCCAAACAAATCAAAGTGGATGTTTATTGCACTTTCTATAAATTTTTGGCCGTTTACGGCCTGTTGCTTCAGCTCCAGAAATCTAAGTGGCCTGTTAAGAATCGAAGTGGGATGAAGATAATCTACCAGTTTTTTTAAAGCAAAAGTTCACTGATGACATTAGTAGTGTAGTAATACGGGTTCTGGGGCAACGTTTTTGGCGTCGACCTGGTCGTTGGGGCCCAGTAGGGGGGTCAGATGAAAGTGGGTGGGTGGGTGGTTGATTAATTCGCGGGGTCGCGGTTCAATTCGCGGTTTGATTCGCGGGGTCGCGGTTTAATTAGCGNTAATTCGCGGTTTGATTCGCGGTTTGATTAATTCATTCGCAATTCCTTCCCTCGAAGTGATGATAGAGTTAATTAATTTCGCGGTTTCATTCGCGGGGTCGCGGTTTAATTCGCGGTTTGATTAATTAATTCCCGATTTTTCCCTCGAAGTAATGAAAGGGTTATTTAATTCGCAGGTTTTGCGTTACAAAGAACCTTCTCGGTGGAACTACTCAATCCACCCC
>NW_021682717.1:0-2449 GCF_001412515.2 Diachasma alloeum | reverse complement strand
TCGTACTTTATATTTCTTACCAACATCTTCGAGACCTGATTGATTGAAAAGATCTACTTCTTGATCTTCAGAAATACTGTGTTTACGAGATTCTTTTATTTCTTCGTCCATTTTATTTTGATTATCATCTGTCGCCTGCTGAATAGCTTCATCAATAATTTCCTCTCCAATAATGGAATATTTCTTGCGATTTTTCTCGATAACTGTGAAATGTTGATGGTATAATTGTTCGCAATCGTTATTTTCAATGTCAATTTCTTCATTTTTCCATGGAAGGAATAATAATAGCTGCTCGCGATAATAATTATACCTATCTTTTTTCACAGTATATCGACGATACCTGATAACTTTCATTTTTCTTCTCTTCCTAAGTGTTATTTGACCTTCGGTTTGAACAGGTACCAAATCAGTGGCATTGCTATCTTCGCCGTCAGTAGTGTCTTCATGATCAGAACTATCATAGTTTGTATCCACATAATCAACGTCATTATCATCAAGAGAATTCTTTTTTTTTATCTTCGTATCAGACGATTCTGAACAATTGTAGAACGCGACAAAATCAGCTAAACAAATGTTCCAGAATTTGTCTGATCGTTTCCCATATTTCTCGAAAATATTTTCACTGAAAATTTTCACCGAATCATTAGGGATCGAACTCAAATCCTCCCGCGATTTGAGTATTCGCACTCGATCATTTTTAGGTGAAGTGTTAATAAATGAAACCTGGCGGCTAGCTTCACAGAGAGGTAGTTCTAATGTATGATACGCAGCTTCCTGAGCTGACATAACATTTCCATTAATGAAAATGTTCCCATATCTCCTGAATTTATCTCTTAGAGTGTGATTACCATTATTTTTCAAATCGTTCGCCGCTTCGCGTAATAACCTGGATAGCCCCACATCAATTTTCGAGATATAATTAATTATATATTGAGCACATGCGTATGGATCCAGAACGAACTGGATATCCATATTTGCCTCTAATAAAATTAGAATCGTCTCATTGTAGTTATTAATGGCGACATCTGACGTTTGTCTTTTGATGAAGAGTTTATCTTTATCCAAGGTACTTCTAATACTTTTCAAATATTCTTCTTCAGTCAGGCCTAATTGATTCAACATGGAATCAAAATCGATAACTACATTCGTTCTGAAATACTCTTCCATTAAATTTTTTATTTTTTCTAGATTCTTTTTTTCATTTCCATCCCGTTCGGTGGGACTCAAGGGCTTTAAAATTTGAGTACACTTCATCACGAATTGGGGATAGTGAAACCTACATTTCTTCAGATTTTTCTTCCCTTTGTTGCAAGTGATTGTGTGCTTATGTTTCTGGTAACTAACAAATGGATTCAAAAGATTATTTGCGCAGGTTATATGAGTATCAACGAAGTCTGTAACTCGATTTATAGAGTCGAGGTCATTCGCCTCATATTTTGGAGCATTATTACACCATAGCAATATATGCATATGCACTGTACCTCTCCCTTGAAATTCCCTTCTGTTGAAGTAATCAACCACGAAATTCTCCTTGAATGGGCCTTTAGGTTCCTGTAATATTGCTATAATTTCCTTGAAACGGTTATCTAAATAGCGAACAACAGAAACGGGATCATCTCTAACCAACCGATTTTTTATTTCGTCATCGAGCAATAGGGCATCTTTCAAAGTAATATCTCTTCTGTGTTTCATTTCATACAGGAATTTGATTAATTCTGGATTATTCGCTTCAGACGCGGAGAGAGTTAAAAACAATGTTGGAGTTCCTAATTGGCGAATCATCGCGCGAAGATTTTTCTTCTTATCTTCCCAATAAGCAGGTGATGGTCGCACTTGTTTCATGAAAGAATAACCATCATCATGACGAATGAGGTCACTAATGTAATTTTGATCTTTCACATGCCCTGCAGTCAATTCATTTTTCGTCCGAATTTTTCTTAAACACGTATTAATATTACTCATAACTCGTTCTTCGAGCTTACGTTTTGCCATAAATAATATTCGGGTCGGCTCACAGGATCTCCGATCTGCATTCCTCGCTTCGAACTTGGCACGCTGAGAATAAGTTTTCAATTTTTTATTTTTATCAAAAATTTCGCCGACGAAAATTTTAGGGAAACATAATTCATCAATATTGTTGGTCGTGTGCCAAGGGACTGGATGGTTAGCCTGACACGGTGCAATAATACGTGCCGCAGATGATATCTCATAATTTTCATCAATAATTAAAACCTCATCCCCATAAGTTTGGTTTATGTTTTCATCGATTAAGAATGGACTATCTGAATCATTTCCAGAATCATCAGAGGAGTTGAGTTGTACCTCCTCTTCATTTTCAGATTCATCGTCCATCTTGGTTATTCGGGTACGCTCATTTTCATTGACAACATTGGTATTATCGTTATCATCGTCACTGACAATGAAATTCAATTGGGCATCATCATTTTTT
>NW_021682716.1:0-2261 GCF_001412515.2 Diachasma alloeum | reverse complement strand
AAGTGGCGAAAATTTCTAGCAGAGGGATGAAAACTCACGTGTACTCAAGATGGGTGGAGTGGGAGAGCATCATCATCTGGTAGAAGAGAATGAAAACAGNGGGATGAAAACTCACGTGTACTCAAGGTGAGTGGAGTGGGAGAGCATCATCATCTGGTAGAAGAGGATGAAAACTCTTCGCGAGTGGGCACCAAATGTCATCCTTTTTTTATGATAGGGTTTCCAGTAGGACCGCATCACGGTCGAACGTCAGGCTTACCTGCTGAGCTGCAAGGCATCTCACGACCAACCCCAACTTTATTGCACACGATAAGGTCAATGACAGCCTCGAAAATGTTAATGAATTTTTTCCGCCCTCGAAATACCCTTTTTTTCCGCCCAACAGTTTCTCCACAGGTCGAAACTCAGATTGTCCAGAAAAGTCACGTTCTGAGGAAAACCCTCTCGGTGTTAAATCGCAACAGTCACTTCTGACATCAAGGCTTATCACCAAAATTGCTTGACATGTGGTTAACAGACTTGAGTAGAAAGTCTCCCACAAGTGTCCCACAATTGCATAGTGTGAACAACTCGCTGTTGATAATTTGTTCCGCTGGAAGGTTGTATATCACCCTCAACATTTTTCCAGACCCCCCCCCGGGAACGAAAAAATCCCTCTCAAAGAATCTGACATTTTTTTCGCTAGTATCCAATGCGAAAGCCCACATCCTGTGGACCACACGTGTTCGGCACATATCAAAGGACGAAGAGAGATGTTCCCGATGTTGATTTTCTAGGAATGCATTGTTGCTTTCCTTGTTAATAATTTTCAGAGAGTGCATACAATTTTTCCATAGGTCACGTGATTCTTTCTGACCAATCACGTGATTCTTTCTGACCAATCACGCAACATTTTTCAGCAATTTTTTCTTGATAGACACACCCACTGGACATATCTATATATAAACAAAACTACCGCCATTTCTCTATCAGTTCTACGGTGTTTGTTAATCTAGAACAACATGGATTTCGAAACGTGCAAGAGACTTTTGAATTCTATACAAGAGAGTTATGAGCTCACCAAGATTCAAAGGAGACCAGTGGAAATCCAACAGAAACTCAATGATCTCAGGCGTCATGTGAGACAAGTGAATCGACTCTTGGGGGAGAGTGTCAATCATCATGATAAGAGACGTCTAACCCATCTATTGGCACGATTAAAAAGTTTTCAATCACGTTTTAAAGATTTGGAAATTATCGGGGGAGGTGTGCGTGATAATTTAACTGACAGAGTCCGATGGGAAGATTTGCAAAGCGTTTTTGAAGATCGCATGCGGACGGGTGTCATTATCAATTTGAAAAATCCTGATTTGTTGAAGTTTTTGGATGATGCACGCAGAATGCTTTGCGTACGCTTAAAAAATGCACTGAAACAACATAAGAGTTTGAAAGTGCATGTAGTGTTATGCCTTAAATATGAAATACAGAAGAATAATCAACTCATTGAAGAAGAAAAATTTTTCAACACAAAAAATCAAATTATTCTACATACAACGGACATTAAACATTGGTTTGAAGAGCATATAAAGGACAAACTTTTAACAAAAGCGGATGAGTTTCAGAAAAAAGATTCTGGATAGAGATTGGTTGAAGTGATTAATTTAGTAGTGAATATCAACCAATATAACCCACTATGAGGTGGGTCCAGCTTCGTTGAAGTACTTGAATGGATTCGAAAAAAACATGCAGTGGTGAACGTTCAAAACGAAGATTTCTATTGCTTCTTGTGGTCCATTATGGCTGCACGCTGTGATGTTGAAACGAAAAAAAGACCAAATTCGTACCCGTCGTTTAGCACTATCATAAAAAACTATGGCATGTTCGATTATCCTATGGCGTTAAAAGACATTCCAAAGTTCGAAAAAGCTAATCAGATGTCAATTAACGTATATGGGATTGATAGTGATGAAGAATCTAATAAAAATTGGATTGTGCCATTATATTTGAGCCAACGTCCTTCTACAACATTACCAGATGATACAGCGACGATTCACCTTCTCCTGATTGAAAAAGAAAACGATGAGAATGATGGTGTGGGAAAAATTCATCATTATGCGTGGATTTCAAATTTATCTCGGTTGCTTAGTTCTCAAATTTCAAAAACCAAACGGACGACACTCTTATGTGGCAGGTGCTTATCACTTTTTCAAAGAAGAAGCATATATAAATCACAGGTTGGATTGTGTATCTATAAACAAGTGACGAATGATTTTCCCTCAAGA
>NW_021682715.1:0-2121 GCF_001412515.2 Diachasma alloeum | reverse complement strand
CCTTGCTGGATTGCCATGAACACCATCCCACCGTCGGGACCCCTTGGTCCTGGTTCACCCCTGGGTCCTGGCACACCCATTAGTCCTTGTCCCTCCGCCCCTCTTTCTCCTCGTGGGCCTATTCGTCCTCGTGGGCCCATTTGTCCTTGCGGGCCCATTTGTCCTCGTGGACCCCTTTGTCCTCGTTGGCCCCTTGGTCCTGATGGGCCCCTTGGTCCAGGTAGACCCATTTCTCCTGGGACGCCCCTCAGTCCAGCTACACCCATTCCTCCTGGGAAGCCCCGTGGTCCTGGCTTTCCAACCCTTCCTCTCATGCCCCTTTGTCCTCGAGGCCCCTGGTCTCCTTTATCCCCACGAGGGCCCTGATGAGGCCTCAGGATCATCCTCACTGGTTCTCTATTTTTTTGTGCAACCTGCCTTATTCTTTGCTCTCCTCCCTCCTGCTCTCTTCCTTCTCGCTCACCACCCTGCTGCTGATCCTCTTGCTCTCCTCTCTCCTGCTCCCTTCTTTCCCGCTCACCACTCTCCTGTTGCTCCGCTTGGTTTTTTCCCTCCTCTCGTATTTCTGCCTCTGCCATTTCTCTCTGCTCATTCACTTCAGCCTGCGCGTCAATCTCCTTTCTGTTCATTTTTCTTTTATTAAACGATCTGAGAAGAATATCACGTGGGTTTTAATGCTCTGTTTCCCGCCCTTGTTACATAGTACAAAGCTTAGTAAGAAATATGAATTATATAATTACTTACCTTTGATAATATCCTGATCATATGATACGATGAGAAAAAACGCTTTGAAAAACAAGCGAAGATCAACAAGAGAGAATGATTAAGCACTAGATATGACCAGATTTTTGTGCCTGTGTATGTGTCTGTGTCTGTCAACCCAAACTTCCTTAGTCACCCGGAACCAACTTCATGATATTTACAATGTGGTCAGAGTTTCCTCTGCCATTTTGAATCTTCAAATGTCGGGTTCCACAATCCTCATGGTCTATCTTTAACTTTTAATAGTCAAAAATCCATTAAACCAATATTTATAGATCATTTTTCCCGTATTCTACGATTTTTTTTCACACTTTTGGTTAAGAGGAAAAAAACTCTTTCAGAAATATCCGTGCCGCGGTCCTGAACATTCGAGAACAAATTGATTATAATTTTTCGGTTATCCCTCAATTCTCGAAGAAGGATAGAGCCGAAATTTATCGTCACTCATTGAGTTCTCCCTGAAATTGTCAATTGTCAATGAAGAACTCCGTTAAAACTTCAGCGATGTTGTTTTAGTACATCAAAGTCGTTTTAGAAAATTAGATGTGTGAAAAATTCTATTGGAGGTGAAAATAACGCTGGAACTTCATATATCACAGAAAATTCTGCAAAACGCCATAATTACAAACACCATCAAGGCGAAAATTCCTCCATTCATTTGAAATATTTCGTACCGAATTCCACTGAATTTTCTGTGGAGAATTCCCGCTGTTTTTTATCGTCTTCGTTTCACTGAAATTTCAAGGAAGGTCGTCATTGACAATTAAGGGTTCAGGGGGAAAATTCAGTGAGAACTAGAAACTTCAATTTTATTTCTCCCTGAATAATTTGTGAAAAACAAAGACCCGGAGAGTTAAGTTCATTTTTTTCTGAGTCATTCTGGGTCGCGATACATATGAAATTAATTATTTAAAGGATTGAAAAACATAAAATTTCAGATCCCACAGAAAATCTAGGTTCGCTGCCCGGAAAATTAGTAGTGAACTGTTCATGGAATTTCATTTATTTTCCAACAGAGTTCATACATTGCCGCATGTCTACAAAGAGAAGTGACAAAGATGTTTATGGAAATCAGCGGTATGTGCCGAAAAATCTGTTACATTACTCTGAAAATAAGAAATGAGTTCCTACAAAAATGGCCATAATGTCTTGGAAAATTATTGAAGCCTCCGAAATTTGCAATTCTGCTGCTAACTAGAAATTACTGTTAAATCTCGCGATTTCCGTTTCTTAGGTTAACGAATTTCACTATGGCAAGTCACAGATGATGGAGGATTCAACTCCATAAAATTCATGGATAAATTGATCGGAATTTTCTGGTTACTCCTTAATTTTGAGGGAAGAGTGGAACTGAAACTT
>NW_021682714.1:0-1123 GCF_001412515.2 Diachasma alloeum | reverse complement strand
AGAAAGAATTTGTAAAATGGTTGGGATTTGATGATACACATAATAGTTGAATAGATGCTAATCAAATGAAATTTTTTGAAATAAAAAACAAAATATTTTCTCGAAACTGTGTTGATTTATTCATGATATCCATAAGGTACAGTATCTGTCGAACCAGGTGTTATGATTCTCTTGTCATCATTAGAACTCAAGGCTAATTTTTGTTGTTTTACAGTGTAAACTTCATGTTTTTTACTCTGAATCAAAAATTGATATGTTTTAAGATTTTTCTGCTGAAAGAGACATTTTTTATAATCTTCAAATGTAATTGTCCTCAGTGTAGCTTTTTTCACACCTTTTGCTCGTGTTTTCTCTTTTAAATCACCCAAAACCTTGAAAGTATAGAGTTTGGCACGCAGGCCTATAGAATCAGTCATAATTTCTCCTTTACATTCATCTTTCATTAAACCTATCACTTTTTTATTCACTCTTGGCATTTGAAAAAAATTCTCTGCGGGATAATCGGAAGTATCAAATTTCGTAATATCTCGTTTGATAAACTACTAAATATCAGGAACATTGAAAGGATATATAAGACTGTCTGTGTCAGTGTACATTAATTTTGAACGCTCACCAAACACTTGTTTCACATAGTTATAATGAAAATCGTAGATATAAATTTTCGACAAGTCCAAAATGGCGAATCCAATGTAGATTAGTTTATTAAAAGTGATTCGCGTGCGATTGATTTAAATTATCACCATATCATCATCGAAAATCAAACTGCTGTGGAAATTAGGCAGAGCGATGCGAGCTCTTGCCCCCCACCTTCCACCCCACTCGGTGACTAATTTGACATCTTTGTGCTTCCTTACATTCTCCATGATTTTCCCAAAAACAGCATTTTTCATTAATTTTAAGAAATTCTTTTCAAATTCACTCGTCAATTTTTTCCGCATTTCTGTGTTCAGGTCAATATAGGGCTTGAGCCATGTTGCTTGCTTGAATTTCAATATTCGATGAATCCTCGTCAATTTCATTCCAAAATTCAAACTTTGTTTCAAATTTCTGTAATGTATAACATAGGATTTTTTAGCATACAAAGTAGTCATTAACTTGGTATTCTTGCGATTTGGAGGAACAA
>NW_021682713.1:0-1615 GCF_001412515.2 Diachasma alloeum | reverse complement strand
CACAGACTTGAAACACGGGAGAGGGGTCACGCCCAGTGTAGTGACACGTTATCTACTTGCCATGCCAGCTGCATTCACGATAATGGAAGAATTAGAGGAATATTGTGGAATAAGAAGTACCAACAGTGAACAACATGTCGATCTCAAGCCGAGTAGGATCACACGTGATGAGCAAGATATTGAGAAATTAATGTTCTGGCTAGATTCTCATAATCCTTTCGATAGTCGTAGCTCATTGGTATCGTTGTCATCTGGTGTGATTGGTGGGCCTTCGATCAATTGCCACATGGCATTTGAAAAAGGTGAGCAATCCATGGCAACTATGATCGGAAAAACTCCTGAGAAAGTTTCTATATCCAGATCCTTCAAAGTGAAGAATCTGACATCAGCAGCAAAGGGGATTCATTTGAGTTCAGAAAATACAACCGTCAAGATTAACACTCAACTATTATTCCAGAAAATTTCAGTTCTTTTCAGTGGAAATGCCGAAATGACAAGAAAAGCTTTGAATTACGAACTTTCACCCGTTCCGTTGAGTCTTTTTGATGAAAAAGGATGGATGAGAAAGAGTACCAAGTCAGAACTCTATACTTTATTTAGCTCTGCCATTTCGAGTCAGTCATTTTTAGCTGATTGTCAGTTCGTCATCGATGGTGGCTGGCTGCTGAGACAGATCACCTGGCCTCATGGGAAAACGTTCTCAGAAATTTTCCAATTGTATCGATCGTACATAGTGAAATACTTCCGAGATGATACTATAATTATTTTTGATGGCTATAAAAATGATGTCATAGGGGTGAAATCCTATGAGAGGTTACGTAGAAACGAGAAATTCGTGGCTGCTGATGTTAACATTGGACCGGAAAAAATGATCACCTCAACAAAAGACAAATTTCTTTCCAATGTAGTGAATAAGTTCAAATTAGTCAAGTTACTCGCTGAATATTTGACGAGTGAGAATATATCCACTAAAATTGCTGAAGAAGATGCTGATGCATTGATTGTCCATACTGCAATTGAGATGCAAAGTTGTAGACAATGTACAGATAAACCGATTGTAGTGGTTGGTAACGACGTCGATCTCTTCGTTCTACTCATCGGACTCACTCCAATCGACGAAACCATCTATTTCTACAAAATTACCAGCACCGGGAAGAAGCAGAAAATACTGTATTCAACCAGGGATCATAAACATATGAGGCCTTTCATTCTATTCGCTCATCCACTCGTTGGCTGTGATTCAACGAGTGCCCTATTTGGAAAAGGGAAAAAAACTGTCATGACATTATTACAGAAGAATGAAAGTATTTGTCAATCGATATCAGTCTTTTATAATCAAGACCGTACGCTTGATGAACTTTACCCAGTTGCAGAGAACATAGTGAAACGTCTATACGTGAAAGATGAAGACGCCCTACTGCCCATTAATGAATTGAGATACAAAATGTTTATCTCCTCAATAGCCGGTGCCAAGAAAGACGTACTCACTACCCTCCCACCTACACAAGCAGCTCTGATGGAGCATGTGAAGAGGGTTTACTTCCAAGTACAGCAATGGCTACTTCACAAACTGGACCCGCTACAATGGGGTTGGGAACGGCCAAAAATGTTGAAC
>NW_021682712.1:0-1738 GCF_001412515.2 Diachasma alloeum | reverse complement strand
TGCCAATGCCCAATCATGTGTTTCGTAGACATCCCTCTGATTTTGCATTATTTCTTTGTCTNGCTATACTAGCTCTGAGTATCTTGGTTAGGGGTCCCGTGATAGTCTCTATCCCTTCCTGTAATAGGGCTGGGTAGATCCCGTCTGGTCCCGGTGCCTTGAAGGGTTCAAAGGTTTTGATGGCCCACTTGACCCCCCAGGGCTGCACTACTTTATTTGCCAATGCCCAATCATGTGTTTCGTAGACATCCCTCTGATTTTGCATTATTTCTTTGTCTCTCTCCTGGGCCTGTATGAAGCCTGGAACGTGAGTGTTCATTAGGAGTTTCATAGTCTCTCCCATGGCTTCTATGTGGCTGCCATCTGGTGCCTGTAGGCTTCCTAAATATGGAGTCTTGTTTGTTACAAGGATTTTTGCCAGCCTAGAAGTCTCCGATTGACTCTCCACGTTGCTTGTGAAATCCCTCCAGCAGTCCTCTTTGGCTGCCTTTATTGCCTTGTTGTAATCTGTGAGTAAGCCTCTGTAAGTTTTCCATGCATCTTCCTCACGGGGGCCCGCTCTCATGTTCTTAGCTTTGGTAAAAANACCACCAAGGAGTCTCAGTGGGCTGCCCTTTCGGGATAAGCTTGCAGTTTGTCTCGAAGGAGTCCATGATGGCCTGGTTTAGGGCAATCGAAGCCTCCTCCACCTGCTTTTTGTTGTTAAATCTGAGGATGATATCCCTACGATTGTCAGATAGACTTTCTCGGTAATTTCCCCAGTTAGTTCGTCTTGGGTTTCTTACCGATTCCGTTTCTTTTACTGTGTGGATGGACATTCTTATGGTTTGATGATCGGACGCTGAGAGGTCCTTTGAGACCCTCCAGTCTCCAATCATGTCTGCCACTCTATCTGTCCCCAGAGTGATATCTATGACCTCCTGTCGTCTCCGATCTATGAAGGTAGGTTCTGACCGCCTATTAGGGATATTTAAACCGGCCCCCACTATGTATTCCTGGAGGCTTTCCGCCCTGCCATTAATACCGGTGCTCTCCCATGCTACATGGTGCGAGTTGGCATCACAACCTAGCAGGAGTTCAAGTCCCCTTTCCTTCACATGGTTGCAAAGGTCCTTTACTTTTTTTGAAGGAGGTGGTTCAGCCGAGTCATAGGGCATGTAAACTGACCCTACAACCAAGCTCATTTCCTCGCCTTGTCCCAGGCCCAGATCCACTTGCGCCACAGCCAGGTCTCCCTCCCTAGCCTGTGAACAGAAGAAAGAGCCTAGTCCTTTAATAACAATAGAAGATCTAATTTTTTCCTGAGTGTTTGCGTGATAGATTCTGCCACAACCACTGAGGCCCTTAATGGCATTGTCCAGTATCCATGGTTCTTGGATCAATGCTATGACTGTCTGCATCCCAGCTAATAGCCTGACTAGAATAGCCGATGCTGCTTTGCTGTGATGCAAATTTATCTGTACAATACAATGTGCACCCGGGTTGCAGCCATAATGACTACTTTCTTGGTACCTCTATGTACCCTTCTTCTGACTTTCACCACGGTCTTTCGCAGGCAGCTTGACAGTTGCTTTTTGAATCCCGCAGTGCAGTCTGAAGTTGCAGGCTTTCAGAACAGAGAGTGATCCGTCGCCTACCAGCGCAATGAAGTGGGCACTTTTCGCGTCCCTGCTCTCACTGCCCCGGGCCACAACCCACTCTCTGGCCTGCAATCCTGCATTCTGTTTCTCAAGGAAGC
>NW_021682711.1:0-1490 GCF_001412515.2 Diachasma alloeum | reverse complement strand
GGAGAAATCCCGAATGGCTCTCCGGCGTCCAGTGAGTCCGGAGGGGCTCACTTGATTGGAAGATTCATTTCTCCCCCCCGCCCCCCTAATTGCGAAGAAAGAATTAAAGCAACATCTATCGATCGAAAATAATAATCTCAATAAATGACAATGGTTTCATTTCTTAATCTCTATTAGGAGAGGAGGAATGAATTTTCAAAGCGCGTAGTAACTCCGAACAAGTTCTTCTCATTCAAAAATTAATTTCTCCCCTCCCTAATTGAGATGAAGTAATGAAACCAAAGNAGTAAGGAACGGAGGAATGAATTTTCAAAAGCGCGGAGAAATCCCGAACGGCTTTCCGACGTCGAGTGAGCCCGGAGGGGCTCTCCCGATTGGAAAATTCATTTCTCCCACCCTAATTAAGATGAAGGAATGAAACCGATGCCAATCGATAGAGAATTGAATTCTCAATAAATGACAGCGGTTTCATTACTTAATCTCAAGTAGGAGCAAAGCAATGAAATTTCAAAAGCGCAGAGAAACCCCGAACGGCTCTACGGCGTCGAGTGAGTCCGGAGTAGTCCAATGAACGAAGGTCTAACATACGAATGTTTGCTAATCAGGCTCCATTATTGATACAATTTGTGATTTGGGCGTATGAAACTAATGGCGCATGTTTAAGGTTCCCCAAGTTTGTGCGGGGGTAGAAAAAGCCAAAAAACTACCTCTGAAAACCGTTTTTTCGAAATAACTCGTGAATAACGCGCTGTACGTCCAAAAATGTGGTATACAAAGTTGTAGCGCTCAAAATTCTACACAAAAAAATGTTGAAGGGACACATTACCCCTATTCCCAACCGTTCATCCCCCAGAGGCGCGTGAAGATCAGATGGGAAAAAAAAATGTTTTCCATTTAAAAAATTGAAGTTAATGAATTTTTTTTTTTTGCAATTCGGAATATCAGTGTTTTTTTTCTCGATAGCTTGTTATTTATTCAGAGCGAATTTAATATATGTCGCTATTTATATCTGGACATTGAAGCAATGAATTTCTTTTTTTTTTCTTCCATATTTTTTATTAGAACATTTACCACAAATTTTGTCTTGATCGTACCCGCGAATCTCCTATAGATTCAAAGTTAAACGCAATTTTCTAGCTCCAACCCCTAAATCCGGCGCACGGGAATGAGAACCTTTTGTGCGAGAGAGAAGTCTCCGTCTCGCTCCCACTCGCTACAGCATTGTTGCGACCATTTGCGCATGCGCGCACGGGCCCAAAGAGGATAGACCTGAGTAGTGGCCCGGATCGGGGGGTTTGACTGACTGCAAAAATATTAGTTGGTACCCCACGGGAAAGGGGGCGTCCCGGTCGAATTGTCGGTAAATGTGAGTCGGGTGCGTGAGTAACTCGGCAGTAGCAGTCCTGCTGTGACGGGGACAGGTTCGGAGGGGGATTTTTGTCATCCTTGTACTCAATGTTTACTTTATGTTTTTCAGTTGATATATTCGC
>NW_021682710.1:0-1289 GCF_001412515.2 Diachasma alloeum | reverse complement strand
ATTCGAAAACCTCTAAAACGTACACAAAAAGGGAGAAAACTAGATTTTTAGGGAAAGGTAACGATCCTCGTTTCGCTTAGTGTGCTAGGCTGTGGAGAGAGGCTGGATTTCGGGTGGAAACGGGTTATTGGGTGGTCAAAACTACAAAACAAAGAGAAGAAAAAGATCGACATTGTCCTTACATGTTTCACTATTGAAATTTTTCAAAATAATTAATTTGCTGTTACATAATTCTCAAAAGGAATAAAATCCTCAATAACCATCATCGCTCTTCCCGCAAAACCAAAAGGTGCTGATAAATTCAATCTGAAGTCGTAATAGCAAAATGATGCAATTGCGATCGCCTCGATTATATGGCTAACGTCATCCAATTCCTCAGGTGTTATTGCGAACACGAGGACAATAGCCGAGATACGAAAATATCCGCCAATGCCGAAGTGCTCGAAAATTCCGAGAATTGGGGGAAAGGTATGCAAATACCCGTAAGAGTGAGAGAGAGAGAGAAACACTAAAACCCAGCGTTATCCGTATAACGCATGTGGGAAAGCGGTATACCGAAAATTCCGTAAAACTTAACTTGCTATTTCTCAAAAACGGCAGAGTGAAATTGCGGAAACCCGGAGTCAAAATACGCGAGAAACTCCAGCGAACACGGTAAACCCAAATTTATAATTTTCCCTAACCAATTGGCCATGCTAGGTTAATTAAAAACGAAGGTGGATTTTAAATGGGAGGAAGTGTTCGTGTAAAGCGATAGCCGCAGTTTGTAGGTGCGGAGGGTTTTAGAGGGGTGCCGGAAGGGGAATACGTCCCATTTGAACGGCTGAAAATCTCCGCGAGAAATTCCCAACTGAGAGAGAGAGAGAAAATAGCTGGCCACGAGGGCGAGAGAGACACGAATACTGAAACCACTGCGAGTGGAGCTCAAAAACCGAATTTCCCCTTTTCTGGGGGGGTTTCCGGAAAATCTCAAAAGCCCGGATAGTCACAAGAGGGGATAACCTATGCGATAAGCTGATTATGAAATAACCGGAGCCGGGATTTATACCGGAAATGACCCCTTTCAGGGAAATAGCCATCATGTTTGATGGAACGGAATGCACAAATGTTCGTATCAAATACGGACACTAGCAAAAAAAACTAATCCTGACCTGATCGACAGCTTTAAATATTTAACCACGGGAAATTTACGACAGGTTTACCCTCAAAAGAGGGAGAAATAGTCTCGTACGCGTGACTGAAGGCTCTCTCTCTCTCTCTCTCTCTCTCTCTCTCTCTCTCTCTCTCTC
>NW_021682709.1:0-1077 GCF_001412515.2 Diachasma alloeum | reverse complement strand
ACAGGAGTGATTATTAACGTGAAAAATCCAGACATACCCAAATTTTTAGCCGACGCTAGACGAATGCTCTGTGTACGTTTGAAAAATGTATTGAAACAAGAAGGAAGTTTGAAAGTGAATGTAGTGTTAACGTGTAAATATGAAATTAATAGAGATGAACATCTCATTGAAGAAGAAAAATATTTCAGTACCAAGAATGAAATAATTCTTGATTCAACTGANAAAATGTATTGAAACAAGAAGGAAGTTTGAAAGTGAATGTAGTGTTAACGTGTAAATATGAAATTAATAGAGATGAACATCTCATTGAAGAAGAAAAATATTTCTGTACCAAGAATGAAATAATTCTTGATTCAACTGATATTAGGCAGTGGTTTGATGAACACATAAGAGAAAAACTTCTTGTGAAAGCGGATGAGTTCCAGGAGAAAGACTCAGGCTGGAGATTAGTTGACGTCATTAATTGAGAAGTGAACATAAATAAATATAATCCATTGCGCGGAGGATCCAGCTTCGTTGAACTACCTGAATGGATTAAAAAGAAAGCTGCTCTCATGAACGTTCAAAATAAAGACGATGCCTACTGCTTCTTATGGTCCATTATGGCCGCCCGCTGTAACGTTCGAAATAAGCAACGAACAAACTCATACCCCTCTTTCAGCACTGTCATGAAAAGCTTTGGTAATGATGGCTTTGGTGGATATGACGGCTTATGCGAAAAGCAATAATGGAAATAGATTTTTACTGACTGTAATCGATATTTTTTCCAAGTATGCGTGGGCTGAGCCGATAAAAAGAAAAAATGCTCAGGATGTGACGAGAGCTATGAGTTCCATTCTCCAACGGGGGCGTGTGCCGAAACATTTGCATGTTAATGGTGGGAAAGAATTCTACAATTCTGAATTTCAAGGATTAATGAAAGAATATAATATCAATTTATATTCCACATTCAGTAATTTGAAGGCGTCCATATGTGAACGATTCAATCAAACATTGAAGAGAAAAATGTGGCTACAGTTCAGTTTGTGTGGAAATTACAAGTGGATTGATATGTTACCGGAGCTCATACGTGAATAT
>NW_021682708.1:0-1017 GCF_001412515.2 Diachasma alloeum | reverse complement strand
CTGAGCTTGAGCGAGCTTTTCAGTCCTCTCCCTCGCTCTCCGCTCCGTCCGTGCGATCTTACCCGGTTTTGCCGGCTTCCTCGGTTGCAGGGGACTGAACCGAGGTCCTTTCCAGTGCTCTCCTTGGGCCACATAACCCGGCCCCCTCTGGAAGGGCCTTCCGGCCTCCGGGGCTCGCCTGGGAGGGCGTGGTTTCGCCCTCGCTTTGNTCCTCCATCGGCTGAGCTTGAGCGAGCTTTTCAGTCCTCTCCCTCGCTCTCCGCTCCGTCCGTGCGATCTTACCCGGTTTTGCCGGCTTCCTCGGTTGCAGGGGACTGAACCGAGGTCCTTTCCAGTGCTCTCCTTGGGCCACATAACCCGGCCCCCTCTGGAAGGGCCTTCCGGCCTCCGGGGCTCGCCTGGGAGGGCGTGGTTTCGCCCTCGCTTTGGCGTTCGCCTTCTGCTGTTTCCTCAGCAGTTTGAGGGTGTCTCGAGGCACATTCTGCCCGAATTCAGGTACCCATGGGCCCATGGCTTCCCATTTTTTGGTGCAGGAGGCACAAAATTCCTCACTGCACGGGATGCCGCACCTTCGGCAGTGGGGCCTTCATGCCTCCGGGCAATCTCTGCCCTTATGTCCCGTTTTCCGGCGGTTCCAGCACAGGCGTGCTGGAATGAGGGATTGCGGGAGTTTCCTCCTCTTCTCCTCCTGCCTGGGGGTTTCGTCGTCGACGAGAGGGGATGTTGTATCCATCCTCTCGTCTTCACAGGCCTTACGCTTGGGGATTTTCGCCCCAACCGCCTCTGTGGGTCCTTCCCCCCCGTGCTGGAGTATTTGGAGGTGAATGCTCCGTGCCTCCGCTTCGGGGTCCTTTCCTTCAGGGTTTTGCGCCCCTGACCTCTGCCCCTTCCTCCTCCCTGTTGAAGGGAGTTTGCCCTTGGCCTCGGAGATCGCCTCTTTGGCCTCGGGCTCCAGCGCTGCGGTTGGAGGAATTTTTCTCTCAGAGCCTTTCGGCCCTGAGCTCTCCGGCTTCTTTC
>NW_021682707.1:0-1171 GCF_001412515.2 Diachasma alloeum | reverse complement strand
CCCGCCGGGGGAAAAATCCGGGAAACCCGATTGCCAGAATATTAAAGGAATGCAGTGAAAACCTTGCCGCCGGTGATACGCTGGCCCAGTCATTCAAGGAGTGGCTCCCTGAACAGGAGTTAAGCATTATTGAATCCTGCGATAATGCAGGCAGGACGGCGGAGGGCTTTACCAATGCCCGGATCGTTGCCGAGGGGACATCACGCATCGTCTCTGCGGTGCGTTCGTCGGTGATGATAACGGCATACATGCTCGCTCTGGTATTGGGAATTATTTCACTGTTCTGTCTTCTTCTGGTTCCCGTGCTGAAACAATCCGTGCCGCTGGAACAATGGAATGGTTTTCAACGGTCGATTTATTATCTCTACCTCGGCATAACCCGTTATTACGCGGTAATGATAATGTTAATCGGGGCGGGGGTTTATGTTGTCAGTAAAAGCCTGCCGAGATGGACCGGGAATGTACGGTTCTATGCTGACAGATTCCCACCCTATTCCATTTATCGCCGTTTGCAGGGTGCTACTTTTATTCTTAATGTTAATGCCATGCTTTCAGTCGGTATTTCCATGGAAGAAACGATGAAGAAAATCGCGGCGTCCTGTCAGTCAGACTGGATGGCTGAGCGCCTTGAGGCCACCATGAGGGCGATTGAGTCCGGTGAGCAGAATTTAGGGATGGCACTGGATGTGACCGGATATGAGTTTCCCGGCGAGGCGGCCATTATCAAGATGCAGAGTCTTTTTGAAACGTCCAGTCCTGCCGCGTCCCTGCACCGGTTTGCGATGCGATGGCTGAATAAAACCATCGCTGATGTCGAAAAAACAGGAGACAGGGTAAGAATTATCAGCCTTTTTTCCAGCGGCATCGTTATTTCATTACTGATTGTTGTGATGTTCGATCTTATCCAGCGGGCTTTTTTCTTTAATTAAACCTCCCCTCAAACATCGTTACTCTCCTGCACATTTATCGTCGTGCTATCAACCGCTTTTTTAGCGTTGATGGTGAGTATTTGCTGTGATTAACCAATAAGGAATGGAAATGAAAACACTGAAACGTGGTATTGCCAATATTACCGACTCTGTGACCTCGCTAGGGATTTCGCTGGTCATTATCGGTGTGGTGCTGTCGGTTGGCATCGTTGCTTATTATAAGTTGTATGCCACCACGGAGG
>NW_021682706.1:0-1765 GCF_001412515.2 Diachasma alloeum | reverse complement strand
TGGGAGAGAGGAAACTGTATTTTTACTCTCTCAATAACTTTTTCTTCAACTATTGTGAAGTTTTTGAATTTGGAGAATTAATAAATTTGGATATTAAAAAAGTTGAATATCCATCATTGAAATTTTTTCAATCAGCGTATTTATAATCAGTGTGAATGTGGGGATAATTCTGTAGTTGTTTTTCAAAAAATTCATATATTTTGCCATGTGACGTTTTCTCCTAACTCATCCCCAAAATTCATTCTTAAGAACTCGCCCCCAAAATCCTCGTCCCTGAAAAATCATCCCCAAAAAAAAATTCCTAAACTTATTCCCAAAACGCATCCCCAAAAATTAATCCCCAAAAACCCATCCCCAACACAATTTCATCACCGAGAAAACTCATCCCCAATCCAAATTTATCACCGAGAAAACTGATTCCCAAACTCATCCCCGACCTCATACCCAAAACCCATACACGAACTCATCCACAAAACTCATCCCCAAAACTCATCCCCGAAACTCATCCCCGAAAACTTGAAGAATTTTGAATCCATGAAAAAACAAATTTTTATTTTTCTTTCAGGTCAAGAATACGACATAAATGTTACTCAACGATACCATCACGCTTTTTCTGCACCAGTTTCTGTGTTGTTGTGCGTTTTCGGATGAGTTTTGATTTTCATTAATTGTCTGCGGTGCTTAAAAGTGCAGATTGCTTTATAGACCAGTACGTATCTACAATGGCTGAATCAATACCCATTTGTGCTGTGTGTAGTTGTGAGTTTGGCGGAATAGAGAAGGAAACTATTGTAAAAAAAGCAGGATTGAACAATTTCATAAATTCTAGTAAAGAGCGAGGTGACAATAAGTGGTTGAAGTGGGAAGATTGTGAACAAATCGTAGTGCATGAATCGTGTCGACTCAGTTATATCTCGAAAAAAAGTGTAGCTGCAGCCAGAAAGAGAAAATTATCTGAAGATTCAACAAATTCTCCAACTCCAGCGTCTCCCCAGTTTGATTTTTCAACCTCATGCATCATTTGTGGCACAATTTGCGACAAATTAATTGAATCGAAGAAACCAAAAAATCGACGACGTGTTATCTATCCTATCACAGCAAACTCAAAATGGAGAGAGCGTCTGCTGAAGGCTTCGCAGTCGCTTGACGATGAACTCTCGTTAAAGGTTCAAGAGCGTCTTGAACCCGTTCCTGACTTAAGTGCTGTCGGAGCAAAATATCACCAGGAGTGCCTCAACTCCTTTCTAAATACACGAGAAAATAAGAGAAAAGACAATATAAATCTAAGAAATAGTCGCTACACTGCTCAATTTGACCGTCTATTTGCCACACTCGAAGATTCCGACGATTGTCAATGGTCTCTGGACAAAATTGTGGACATTTTGGGTGAGCCGTCACCAAGCAGAAAGTACATCCGAGAGGTATTGAAAAACAAATATGGTGATAACATCATTTTGAGTTCTCGGGGGAGGGGCAAAACAATCGTGACCTTAAAAGGATTTGGAGATCGTCTTCTGATGGATTTCTTCAAAAGTAGTCTCCCGGTTGAAAATGATGAAGAACGGAAGCAGGATGTTTTGAAGTTGGCCGCCCAGTACATTCGGGAAGATATACGTGCATGTGACACTGAAATGGAATATTATCCAGCTGCCACCGATTTCTTTTCCAATGATAATATTCAAGGGGTAATACCCAACAGTCTCATGTTTCTCTTGAAAGAAATCATTTTGGAGAAGAAAAAGGATATTGATAATTCCATGCGAAG
>NW_021682705.1:0-3652 GCF_001412515.2 Diachasma alloeum | reverse complement strand
CTCGCGTTCCTCTTTCCTGAGCTCTTGCATGACTTCAGCCGCAAAGTGATTCATTTCGTCCCAAGCTGCCTGCGATGATATTAGGACCTCCATTAGGTTTTCAGGCAGGACTTCCATTTTCAGTGTAGACACCCAGATATGCCTGGTTTCGCTGAAACGCGGGCATGCGAAGAACACATCCGCATCTTCATCCACTTCTGGGCAGGTTGGACATTTCGAGGAATCTTCATGCTTGAACCTATGAAGATACGCTCTAAAGCATCCGTGCCCAGAAAGCATCTGCGTCAGGTAGTAGTTTACCTCTCCGTGGCCGCGATTCAGCCAGGCATCCACCTTAGGGATCAGGCGGTAAGTCCATCTCCCTTTGGCGGAGTTGTCCCACTTCAGCTGCCATCGACGCAAGCTCTTTCGCCTTTCTTCAGACGTCAACTCCTCGGGACTCACCACTTGGGAACTCCTACGCTCACACAGAGCTTTCCACTCCTCAGCCAGTATCTCTATCGGCAGCAATCCTGCGATGACACGNGTAGTAGTTTACCTCTCCGTGGCCGCGATTCAGCCAGGCATCCACCTTAGGGATCAGGCGGTAAGTCCATCTCCCCTTGGCGGAGTTGTCCCACTTCAGCTGCCATCGACGCAAGCTCTTTCGCCTTTCTTCAGACGTCAACTCCTCGGGACTCAACACTTGGGATCTCCTACGCTCATACAGAGCTTTCCGCTCCTCAGCCAGTATCTCTATCGGCAGCAGTCCTGCGATGACACACGCTGCATCCTCAGAAACCGTCCGGTATGCACTTGCGACTCTAAGGGCACTGAGTCTATAGACTGGCGCAATCTTACGTCGCGCTTCCTACAGCTGGAGTACATTCCCCCAAATAGGAATACCATAAGTGAACACTGAAGTTATCACTGAAGACAACAGTGCTCTTCTCCTTTGCTTGGGTCCCCCGATATTGGGCATGAGACGTGATAAGGTGGATCTAACGCCTGAAGCCTTGGCACCCACTTGCTCCGCTTGCTGCTTGAAGTTGAGCCGTTGATCTATCATCACCCCCAGGTATCGAATGAAGGGCTGGGAGGTAATTTCGCAAGACCCGACCCGCAGCGTGATTGTCTCGACTTTTTTTCTGCTAGTTATCAATACGGCTTCTGTCTTGTGCTCAGCAAGGTTTAGGCCTACTGAGTCCATCCAGTTGCGGATCGTCTCAAACGTTGTGCTGAAAACACGCTTCATGTCCTCCAGGTGTTTCCTAACGATCACCATGGCCACGTCGTCTGGAAATGCCACGAGCTTGGTCCGCCAGGGCAGTTTCAGCTTCAGCAGCCCATCGTACATGATGTTTCACAAGAGAGGACCCAGTACTGAGCCTTGGGGCACTCCTCCTGTTACCTTGTACTCCCTAGGGCCGGACTCTGTGTCGTATTTAAGGACCCTTCCGCTGAAATAGCTGTCCACCATCCTCTGCAAGTATCCTGGTACGTTCAGCTCTGTAAGCGCCTTCATAATGCAGTCCCACCTGGCTGAATTGAAGGCATTCTTGATGTCCAGTGTTACTACTAGGCAGTACTCCTTCGTACCATTGAGCCACCTTTCCGCTGCAATCGCTTTCCTGGCGGTGCCGATGACAATGTTGATGGCATCCAGGGTTGATCGACCTTTCGGAAAACCATATTGATTTCCGGCTAGTAGAGGTTCAACCGCGGCTTCTATCCTTTGGTGAACGATACGCTCGAGGATCTTGCCAGGAGTATCGAGCATGCAAAGGGGACGATATGATGAAGGGTCGTCTGGTGGTTTATTCCTTTGGGAGCAGTACTAACCTCTGCTGCTTCCACGTGCCTGGGAAGGTGCCCTCTCTCAGGCATTCGTTGTACACTTCCAGGAACAGCTCCTGCATCGTCTGAATGGCTGACTTCAACATGATGTCTGCATGTGTGTGTGTGTGTGTTACTATGCACGTGTGTGACGCAAATTTTGCTCCACGATTTCTCCCAGGCGGATGATGCGATCGAGCTCATCCATGACGCAATCGATGCGTCTTCATGTAACTTAGCTCTGATTCGTTTCTGGATCAAATCGGTCCAGTGGTTTTCCAGATTTTCTCCAACAACATATCGAGAAAAAAATTTGGTCAACGATTTCTCATAGATGGAGGACGCGATCGAGGTCATATATGATGCAATCGATGCATCTGCATGTTACTCAGCCCTGATTAGATCCTGGATAAAATCGGTCCAGTGGTTCTCCAATTTCTCCAAAAAATATCAAGAAAAAGTTTGATCAACGATTTCTCATTGACGGATGACGCAATCGAGGTCATCCATGACGCAATCGATGCATCTTCATTTCACTTAGCACAGATTAGATTCTGCATCACATCAGTCCAGTGGTTTTCCAGCTTTTCTCGAAAAACATATCGAGAAAAAATTTGTTCAACGATATCTCATAAACAGATGAGGCAATTGGGTTCATCAATGACGCAATGAAAGCGTCTCCATATGACTTAGCCCTGATCAGATTCTGGATGTCATCGGTCCAGTGGTTCTCCAGTTGCTCCAAAAAAAATCGTGAAAAAATTTGGTCAACAATTTCTCATATACGGATAACGCGATTGAGGTCGTCCATGACGCAATAAAAGCGTCTTCATATAACTTAACTCTGATTAAATTTTGGATGTAATCGGTCCAGTAGTTCTCCAGAAAAATATCGCGAAACAGAGCAAACACCGTACAAAAGACCACCATACACCATTGAAACACATTCAAGGGGTGCATGAAACATTCGGAGGGGGAATTTCTGTAATTGCTGTAGGTGATTCGAATTTATCACCTCCTGTGAAAGATAAACTTGCATACCAACTATTCAAGAATAATCAAAGGGCTGTCTTTATAGTTCGATAAAGGGACTTCCTCAGTATCTATTGATGTGAACAATTTCGAAATATGCTGAAGACTCAAAATTTAGAGCATAAGTTTTTGAATCCGTTAAAAAATGATTCCTAAAATTTCAAGAACGTTGACTTCGAGATTGTTGAGATATACATCGTCAAAAATTGAAGTTTTCGTGTTTTTCAATTTTTCAATCATCCGATTTGCTTTTTTCTTTTTTCAATCGATACGTCTTCAGCTAACTTGGAGGAAATTAGATTTTGGTCTGAATCGATCGAGTAGTTTTTTAGCTTTTCCCAAAAATCATGAAAAACGAAGATGAAATTTGAAAAAAAAAATGTTATGTTATATATTGGGGTTTGAAAACCGGGAAGTTTTCGTTGTGAACCTCATTGGTTCGCTCCCATTTTAACGCACCCAAATTTGGGAGCGAGCTTGCGAGCGACCAACAATATTGCGTAGACCAGCCGCACCCCTAGTTAAATAGGGATTCATCTCAGTGGGGAAAAGAAAATATCAAGGAACTTTCTTTGTAGCTCTGAAAATTTGCCAGCGAGAATTACACTTGATAATTTGGTATCTCGATTTTTACACAAGTGAAAGTGCGTACAAAGATCTCAGATGAAGAAAATGGAGTTATTTATGCATAGGTATTTATGCATATATAATATTTAAATATCAATGCTCATCTTTGGTCATGTATGCTTTCATACTCATAAGTATACACAGGTATACATAAGAATGTATATGGGGTATTCCATGT
>NW_021682704.1:0-1153 GCF_001412515.2 Diachasma alloeum | reverse complement strand
ACAGTATAGCGTTGGGTACAATCACTCTTGAGATCAATCTTATTAATTATAATGCGAGATTTGAGAATTGCCGACGAGCAAAAAAAAAAAAAAATTCACAATATAATTGGACAACGAGAATGATGAAACAAATTTCCTTTTCATTATTCTACCCCCTTTTTTGAAATTATTGATGAGGTAGACAATCGGTATTTCAATACTAGTATAATATATCGTTATTATTATTATGATGATTTTTGATTACTAATGGTATTATATCTCTAAAATTATTATTGTTATTATTATTATTTTGATTACTAATGATATTATATATCTAAAATATATATATTTTTTATTATTTCTTTATTATTTTTTTTTGTATAAAAAACGGTGATACTCAGTTTACCGAATACCCTGAAACATTTCCGGGATCTACGAAGGTATGGCGACCTTTTAATTATTCATTTACGAACAATCGAGATTAACTATGAAGCATTAATCTACTTAACACAATTAAGGAGTCTTAGTTACTAATGATATACCCATGTTCGTTCAAGGAAACCGTTTTCTGTTGGTTGTATGGCTATTATCTGGTTATTCAGGTTAGGCTGAAGGAAAATGGGTCATTTCGAAGAAATCTGCATTTAGTGCATACCTTTTCATTTTGAAAAGAATCATTTTGCTCTCTCTATAATTTCTATTTCATTCTGATTAGCTCTGCTAGTGGAAGGTGTAGCAGCCAAGGGTCGATAGGCACGAGGTTTACGAGGGACAGAATAGTATCCTTGTGGATGCATCATAACTGGAGGTTCGGGTAAAGGTGGGCTAGGAGTGGTAAAGGTAAACCTCAAAGGTCGTTCAGGTGTATCAACTGACAATGGTTTAAAACTACTGAACATCAGTTCTTCAAGTTGGTTCATGCTATCTGAAGTAGTAGGTTCTAAGGAAAATAATTCTACGGGCGGAGCATCATTATTATTTCCAGTATTGTTTTTCAATCTCCTCAAGAGTTTAAACAAACTTCTATACGAATAAAAACAGATGATCATTATCAAATTCATGATGCATAGTATCCTCCAAGGAAAACTTGTGTCCTCATGAATTATTCGTGTATACGAATGGTAATGGTTTTGAGTGAAGTTACGCATTATCATGGCTAGAGGTATAGTGTTGG
>NW_021682703.1:0-2150 GCF_001412515.2 Diachasma alloeum | reverse complement strand
TAATTAAATTAAGAAATAGTTGAATGCAGCCGAAACCCCTAATTTCTGGTCGACTGGGCCATATTTTTTTAATTTTTTACTAGAGCGCTACACCCCCTGCTCGCTCCGCTCGTCTTATTCTGACCCTTGTAACCCTTTATATGACCCTCGTCATCCTTACACTGACCCTAATACCTCTCGTAATCCTTATTTAGACCCTGGTGAGCCTTAATCTGATCATCACCCCTTACTTAGACCCTTAATCTGACCCTTGTGAGCCAAATTTTCGTCATCAAAGTCCATTTGGATTTTTATAATACAGAAAGATATACTGAGACGCTTATTTTGACCCTTGTGATCCTTAGTTTCGGACCCTCATGACCCTTATTTGGCCCCTTAATGTGACCTTTGCGATCCTGAATCTGACCCTTCTTTGGATCCTTAATATAGCCCTCATTATAACCCTCGTGACCCTTATTTTGATCCTCATTCCGACCCTCATTACCCTTAATCTGACCCTTGTGACCCTTAATCTAAACTTCGTGACCCTTATTCTCTCACGACCCTTACTCTGCCCCTATTAACCCTTATTTTGACCCTTGTGACCCTCATTTTGACACTCTTTCCCCTTAATCTGACCCTTGTGACCTTCAATCTTACCCATAATCTAACCCTCGTGACCCTTATTCTCTCACTACCCTTACTCTGCCCCTATTAACCCTTATTTTGACCCTTGTGACACTTATTTTGATTCTCATTACCCTTAATATGACCCTTGTGACCTTTAATCTTACCCATAATCTAACCCTCGTGACCCTTATTCTCTCATGACCCTTACTGTGCCCCTATTAACCCTTATTTTGACCCTTGTGATCCTCATTTTGACACTCATTACCGTTAATGTGACCCTTGTGTCCTTTAATCTGACTTTTGTGACTCGTAAACTAACCCTCGTGACCCTTACTCTGTCCGTATTAACCCTTCTTGACCCTTGTGACCCTTATTTTGAGACTCATTACCCTTAATCTGACGCTTGTGACCCTTAATCCAACCCTCGTGACCCTTATTCTCCCATGACCCTTACTGTGCCCCTATTAACCCTTGTGACCCTTATTTGACCCCTGTGATCCTTAGATTTGGAGTCTTATTGTCCATTACCAAATTTTTATCATCAGAAGTCGATTTGAATGTTTATAATACAGAGAGCAATGTCGATCAATAGAAAAAATAATTCCTCACATGATTATTCACGAGTAATATTCTTGAAAGGTGAAATAATCCGTATAATTTTCATTTTATTATTTACGGAATATTCAATGGAAATTGCAATGATCCAGAAATTGACCTGTTTATCCCACAATTCAAGGGCAAAAAACAGATGCATATAATAAGAGAAAAAAAACAGGTCTTATTGCATTTCGCGTTCGTAACAGCGCCAATTCGATACGCGTAACGGCAATCCGAAGGCTATCGAAATCTAATCTCCATAAGTCGTAATGCTCCCCGAGGTGTCACGTTCAAGCCCAACTCTCTCCCTTTCATTCTACTTTGTCACGTTTTCGTGTTTTGTGGAACGGCTTTTTTTTTATTGTCCGAGATTCCTCGTCACCGGTGGTGCGCGATGAATCATCGGGTTTGTTGCAGAAAGGAGAGAAGTGGCTTACCTCGGTTTGTTTAACCGTGAGTCATCTGTGTTGACCCAACGACGCGATTGTCTTTTGAAAACACTGTTGTTTTTTGGGGAGATAAACCTGACTGAGATACCGTTAGCGGGATGAAAGTTGTTTGCGGTGGAGTGTTCAAGGGCGGTGCGAGGAGATCGCGGCTGGTGATGAGCTCACGTGAGGGATTCGGGGGTTGGACAGGTGGCAAATGTGGGGGAGGTAATTGTTTCTTGTGGGATCGGTGACAAGCTCTTGAGGAGGGTTTTGATTTCCCGTGGAGTGAGGGAAGGTGCTGGGATTTCCGAAAGAGACGACTGGATTTTGTTGAATGTTTGAAGTTAGTGCAAAGTGTTCTGGTTATTTGAACACGTTTATTTTGAAATGAGTTGATCTGAGATGTGCACATTTATAGTGTTACACGGTTCACAGTTGTGGACATTTATCATTGAAACTGGGAGGAATGCACTTGGGCACAGGCTAGGAGAATACTCTCAAGTTATTCAAATC
>NW_021682702.1:0-1537 GCF_001412515.2 Diachasma alloeum | reverse complement strand
AACTGAAAAAGTTTTTTTTTTTTCAAATTTTCAAAGGGTCAGATTTTCCATTTTTCAAGTGGGCTTTCGCCAAAATTGAATTTTTTAGCCGAGTGAACGTTGATTCACTCCGTAATTTCGGCCCGAAATGTGGTTGTAGGAAATTTTACGGAACGTTTCCGTCACGGAATTTTTCCGAAGCCTTCTGTAATTTTTATCTAAATCTCCTGTAAAAAATTAAATGTTTTACTGAACATTTCGAAGTTGATGCATAAATATGAAGTTCAGATTTCGTTAGAAAAAATCCCCCCTAAAAATAATAAAATTGGCTATCAAAACCTGATTTTTATATCCAATTTAATTCTTAAAAATCCCTTCTGCAACACTTCGGTACAAAGATAAATGCGAAAAAATAATTCCCAGATAATTATTTCAAGTATCCAACTTCATAATTTCTATATCCTGCATCGCAAACCGGAGATTTCTAAAAATCTCGTGAACAACTTCCTTCCTACGATCTTCCACCGAAGACTCATTTATCCCTCAACAAGGATCAACGTCCACACATACCTCCATACTCTCCACACCTCGAGTAATGGGTTCACGCGCTCATATGTATCCCCCCTCCCGGAAATTATCCGATATTACCACCGAGTACGTAATAGCCCTCAAACACCAACAATCCTCCAGAAGCCCTTCTCACCCCTTACCTCAACAATGGAGAACCTACGGGTCATTTGCTTGAAAATGCACGCCACATTGGCGATGGTAATACCAGGTGAGTCCACATGCTCCCCACTAAATAAATCCTGGAATTCTTCCCGGAGTTACATCTGCACCTGAACACTTCCGCAAACACGTCAAAAACCTATTGAATGAGAAGAAATGCCCCCCTACAACGTTCACCTGAAGGGGCTCTGATACTCCTGAGCTCAGTCGTAAAGGTTCCTTTTACGACTTCACCCAATAGTCGGCAGCTACCACTGAAGCCCAACTCCGGTTCTTTCAGACACACGAAGTAATCACAAAAATAATAATCCCATTCTTCCTCTCTCGTCTTTATGTACTGGAAGACATAGACCCTAATACCAGTGAATTTGCAGGGGCTTGGGGACTGAGCGAAGCGTCGATTACTCATTTATATGAGGTCATTAAACCCCTCTTCGCTGTGCCTCGTCCAAAATGATTCTCCTGCCACCCGCCAATTTACGTTGGGAGCTGGGAGGAATCCCTCGCTTCGGTTTTCATTTTTTCTTTTAGGATAATTAATTGGAGGTGATTTGCTGGATTGAATGGGCTTGGTTTCTTCTTTGGTGGACAGATGATGTAAAGATAAGGCCAAAAATTGCACGGTGATGAATCCTTGGGGAAATTCACGAAGAAAAAAAATTTGGTTTTCAGGGACATGTCAATGATTTTAGAGCATGTCAATCTTATTTTATTACGAATTATTAGGGATTCGAAGTTGAGGTACACTGTTAAAACTTTTTGTCTGAATTTTCCGTGTCGAATTCTGGAAATTTTTATCGTGTTCAAGTTCCACTGAAATTTCAGGAAA
>NW_021682701.1:0-1237 GCF_001412515.2 Diachasma alloeum | reverse complement strand
CTCAATTTTAGTTCATCCAGCGAACTTTGTGATGACTCTGTTTCTTTTTTAAATTCTAAAAAGAAAAAAATTCGGTGAATTTTACAAGAACTGAATATTATATTAGAGCTGAAAATTTTAGACATTTTGTTTTTAGGTCACTCATTTTCAAAAAAAATCGCCAACTACAACAACTGATCTCGTATTTTTTAGGTGGCCAGTTAGACATGTGTCTGACCATATGGATTTTCAAAAATTAAATATGAGCTAAAATTATTACCTTCAATACTTGTTGATTTCTGTGATGATAGATCTTCAGGCACTTTCTGAGCAGTTTTGTTACGATCAAACTGACTGCCAGCAGTCTGATATGTTAACTGGGTCTCAGGAATTAACTCAGCTTCCACCTCCAAATCACCTTTTGATCGATCAGTTTCAGAAAAAGATTCTGTATTACGTGGTCCAGGTGGTGATTTTTGAGATTCTGCGGAAATCAAATTTGAATGAATAATTTGAAATTATGACGTAAAAAAAAGGATGAAGGTAAATGGAATCGCGTATGAGAAAATCTTATAGGATTTCCTATAGGGAATGCTATGGAGAATTCGAACATTTCCTATAGGATTTTTCTGAAGGGGTTCGCTATAGAATTTCCTAGAATTTCGCTATAGGATTTCCTATACACGGAAAGAAAAATGCATCATTATTTCGTTTCAGGATCTCTAGAAGTATTTTATGAAGTTTTTAGAGTAGTTACTCTCTGTGTGTATGATCAAAATTTCAGTTAACAATTTCTCTTGAACAAATGATTGGACCGACTGTTTTTAATCCAATTAATGTGTTTTCATGTAGTTTAGAGCTGATTAGTTTGTCAAGAATATCGCCTCAGCGGTTTTCTGAATTGTCCAAGAAAACTAGTCAAAAAGTGAAAAAAATTTCTTTTTTTTTTCAATTTTAATGTTTTGCTAGTGAGTAATGAGATCAATTTCTTGTCATCATTATGGATGCAGTTCAGAATTTAACCCATTAGCAGGCGCGCTATGCCGCCTCTCACCATATGATTTACACAGGGATTTTGACCATTAGAGGCACTGTTTCGGACTCCGTGGCCCGACTCCCGAGAGTTTTAACACGTAAAATTTTCAGCCGACTCGAAGAAAATATTTTTTTGCTACTGACCCTTAACCGATACGTGAATTTTATCGACACTGGAGTAAACTAGAAAAGTTACTTGAGGCATTAGAAAAGTTTCATTCAA
>NW_021682700.1:0-1131 GCF_001412515.2 Diachasma alloeum | reverse complement strand
CCACACACCTCTATTTCCTGGGCCATCTCCGAGCAATTCCGGTAAGGTTCCCTCCAGAAACATCAGATAATTTGAAAACAAAATCTGAAAAAAAATCCCTAAAAAAAAATCCCCCTGAAAAAAAAAAATCTGGAATGATGATCTTTCAATNAGTTCAGCATTCCGGTGACTGGTCTGGTGTGATGAGCAGGAGCACCATCTTGCTGAAACCACACACCTCTATTTCCTGGGCCATCTCCGAGCAATTCCGGTAAGGTTTCCTCCAGAAACATCAGATAGTTCTCCCCCTGAAAAAAAAAATCTGGAATGATGATCTTTCAATTGAAAGAAAAAAATTTTAATTATCTTTGTCATGATAAATAATCGATACTTACATTGAGTGGATCAGGAGCTAATCGAATGTGCACCTCATCATTCAAAATTGCACCCCACACATTCAGCCTTTGCCACTGGTGCTGGAAAGAATGAGCCCTGGCAAGGTGGGGATTCTCTAATGTCCAATGGTGATAATTGTGCATGTTGAAAATTCCCTGCCTTGTGAAACAAGACTCATCTGTCCAACACACATTGAACAGAAAATGAGGATCGCGTCCATGATTCTCGAGGATAAATCGACAATACTCGATGCGTGTCTCAAGATCTCCTGGCATCAGCTCCTGTGTAGGGCACAAATGGTAAGCGTGGAAGCCTTCTTCCTTCATGATGCGGAACACCTTGGTACTATTCGTATTAAGGTGTCCAGCAATCCTCCTTACACTTGTCGTGGGGTCGTTCTCGATTTCGTTGAGGACTGCCTCTTCCGTCATCTCGAGCACGTCCGATAGGACGTCCTTCGCCATGGCAAGGAAGAAGACAACCAATTGCTGCCATCCGCTCATGAAGGAGAGGAAACACCCGATGATCGGGTGCCCGACGATCAGGGTATCTCTCCCTCTACCTCTCCACTGCTCGTCGGGCAACTCCACCACACTCACCATACACAAAATGCATATCGCGATATTCTCGAGCAGTGAACGCCATTGGCACGATAAAAACTACGNGTCATCTCGAGCACGTCCGATAGGACGTCCTTCGCCATGGCAAGGAAGAAGACAACCAATTGCTGCCATCCGCTCATGAAGGAGAGGAAAC
>NW_021682699.1:0-7471 GCF_001412515.2 Diachasma alloeum | reverse complement strand
CAAAAACCATGTAATTTACCTAAGGTAATTTACTTGCCCAACCCTGGTAACATCTTCGAACTCGGTCTGTATAACATGAAAACGAATATTTCTAGTTCAGATTCAATCCATTCAGTCAAATTTTTTTTTTTAATCGTGGCAAAACTGAATCGGTCGCATACATACATGCACACACACATGCATGCATGCATACGGACCTACTCTGTAAACATCATATTCTAATTCCTAAGCCCAAAATTAGTTATCCTAACACAAAGAACTGGAAACTTGAATTTTGAGGATTACAACAGAGATTATAAGGATTACAATGCTTCCACTCAGAAGCAAAAACACATTATGAATCTGTTTAGATTACCTTCCTCTATCATATCTTACGACAATATACAGATCGTAGCGCAATCGAGTTGTTCGTAACTAGGTTTCAGGCGCATTTTCGTAACCAAAATTCGGCCTCCTGGGCTGGCATTCTGCACGTTAGGTTACCCTAAAAACCTTGAATTTCAACCAATCAGACGCATGCTTTTGGATCGGTAATGCAGAGATTCTGGATGCGTGGCTCTGATTCGTTGAAATTTAAGGTTTTTAGGGTACCCTGAACGTGCAGAATAGACCTTTTCATCCTAAGAGCCACTAGATTTTCAGATGCTTCTTTCCCACGTTCATTCCCCTGGGAGTTTCGGACACTTTTACCGAATTAACATATAAATCACCATTTTGAGGGGTCAAATATATATCATCTTAAATGTTAATATTTATTAGAATTTTTTAATATTTCTCTGGAGATTTTTTAGTTCGATGAACGGAATAAATATTTCCCCTATATTTACAGAATGAAACGGTCAATTCCAGCCCTGGTCTCTATTCTCCATGGACGTATTATATCTAAACCGCGCATTCCTCTACATTCCCTGTGTAGGAATGGGCGATGTTTTAAAAAACATCGATTATCGAAGAATTAATGTTTTCCAAAAACATCGATATTGTGAACCGATGTTTCAGGAAAAAAAACCATCAATTATTTAATACATCGATGTTTTTCTTATCACTCAGGAGAAAAAACAAATTGTTTAAAACAATTTATTTTCTTCTCGTTTTTATCGAAAATTATATATTTAAAACATACAACCCAAGGAACTTACGTTTCAATGATCAGTACTACTGGAGAGTTAAATTTTGAACCTCGAAACAGGGTTGTTTATTAATTGAAAAAAATATATTGAATATTTTCCATGGCTGGACGTTAGCCGCAAGAAAGGCTGAAAAATTTAAATTAAAAGAATCTTAAAATTTAAATTAAAAAAACAGAGGATTGAACTTGTCCACTTACCATTTATAACATTCATATACTCTAGAAAATAATTACTTCTGATTGCGGATAAATTATGATTTTTTTATTCTTAATGAATCAACATTATTATTCGATAAAAAAATGGAAAATTCTATTTGTTTATTCAAAAATATTGATGTTTGGGCATGAAAAATCGACGTTTTCGATTAATCAACAAACATCGCCCATCCCTGTTCCTGTGCAACACACATAGAAAAAACCGGTCCCAAACCTTCCTTGTCTTACAATCCTGCGGAGGGAGGCTAGTTGTATGTAAATGCTCACTATTCGAACCCCTACTCCAGCAACAGTAAATAAGGATAAAAGTACAAAGGATGCTCCCCCAATATGGCCTCAAGCCCTTGTTTGCTTGGAGAACTCGGGACATCTGACCTCGAGCCCTTTCTTGGAGAATCCCGGTATTCCTTCTTGCAGAATATTCCAAGTGGTAATATTCTATCTTGGAGATTCTTCTTCTATTTTTATGGTACTGACTAAAATGTCTTGTGGCTGTGTTCGCCGTGGAGTTTTTACTGAAAACCAAGAAAAAATACATGACAATTCCGTCCCCCTCACCTAAAAACAAATGAATGTTTCGGTCAGAATTGTGTGCGCATGTCTGACCGGCGCAATGCAAATTCACCAACATAACCTTCAAGCAGTCTGTCTATTGTGATTTATCTAGATACGCCTTTAATTTTGAAGAATTTCATTATGCTATAGTTTGATAAATAGCAATCACATGTGACGAAATACAGTAATCGATATTAGTACATTCCCCGTGATAGATAGCAGATTCTGACAATTGAAAACAGTTGTTTAGTCATAGTTCAATCAACTGGGCTCAAAAATTTACTCCTCAGAACTCTTATTTTGGCTTTGTTAATATAACAAGCATCAATTGTGTTTCCCGCACATTCCAAACAGTTGAGAAGAACACAGATTGTGTTACACAACAAAGAGCCCAAATAGAATAGACCTCGTCTTTGAAAGAGTCTATCTGTAATTTGTGTCTCAAAACAAACTCAATAGTCGTCATGTTCAAGATTTGTGAAGTGAGACTGGTCAAAATGGACATTATTGGCTCTCAAAGTCAGAAATTATTAAATATGGAAGGACGTCAAGGTAAATTCTACCTCGATGGCTTCGCCCCCCATGAATTCCTCAAGTTGACAAATCTTATCAGTGTAAGTTCTTTTATTGTTATATTTTGTATACGAGGCTGTCTATGTATATTACATAAATGTGTTTTGGGCTGTTTAAAATCTCTCTGCATGTAAGAAACAGAATTCTGGTACCTCTCCCCCCTCCCTACGTGGTACGTATCACCCAACGATTTTGGATGAGGAAGAATCAAATGAGAATTGATGGAGAATGGCCAAATGAAGAAGATCTGAACGAGGAATGGTCAGAATTCGTTTGATTCTTCATGAAGCTGAAACTAGCGAAAGATTCGCCAATGGAAAATTCCATTTAGGCGAGTCTAGGGGTATACAAATATTTTGAAGTCATGTACAAACTCTTTCGCATCAAAAAAATTGTACATATGATTTTTTGGCTTTCACACCCTTAAAAGTTTCGTAAATTGAATCTTCCGCTGGCAAATATTCAATCAGTTTTAGCTTCATTGATTCTTCTCCGATGGACCAATCTCCTTAGGGCCAGTATTTGGTTAACTTAACCAGCGTTAAAACCTCGATTAAAGTGAAGGTTAAGATCTCTGATTGGTTGAACTCGGTAGTGGGAGGGCTTTTAACCGTGGTTAACTTAACCAAAAAACTGGCCCTTTGGCTTGAATCTCCTGCTAGACCCTTATGCTTTATCTTGTGCTTGAGCCTTATGCCTGACTCCTACGCTGAACGCTCACACTTGACTCTCATGCTCGACATCCAAATTTGACTCTTGCAGAAAACTCTTGGCACAAACCTCCCAACGATTGTGGTCGATTGGATCATTCTACTGACAGCAGTAAAGAGTTTCCAGAATATCTCATTTAGTAGTCACAATTAGCGATCAATGAAAATTTGTGGAATGAACAATTGATTGCACCAAATTTGATGGAATTATTTTGCAAATTATTCACTTTTGTCTGAAGAATCTTTCAAGCGGGGCGAAAAAAGTTATCTGTGTAGAGAAGGTCCCCCATAGTTAATTTCTGTCACTCAGTCTGTGAAACGGACTATAAAAGTTATGTTGTGTCTGCAAGATACCGAAAAGTCTTGCAGACTAATTGCAGTATCTTGCATATTAGTCAGGCTGTCATACTTGCAGACGCATTTCGCAAGTTTGCGGCTTGGTTTTTTACCCCAAAGTCTTTCGATAATTTTGTAAATTCTACGAAACATTGAACTTTCTCAATGAGAAAATATCAAAGTGAGTAGCAAAAGAAGACTCCGGATAGTTCTCATTGTTTTGAGCGGGAGTTTTGAATGCAAGAATCATTATCGTACCATGTTAGTCCTCTTGATTGATTTCATGACGTCGTCATTCTAAAACTTCTGTACAGAACCATGGAGGAATCGTGATGTCGCCGGACGACGAAACTATCATCCTTTCGAAGCCAGAGCAACCTTCAGATATCAAAAACTCCCCACGATTTCACGTTAACTGGTTATATGATAGCATAAGAGAGAGCAAACTGCAGGACATTGGCAAATATTTGTAAGTTTTGAAGAATTCCCGTCATCACTAGAGGTTTGAATGAGATCATAATTTTAATAATTAGGTCATGTGACACAAAGACATACTTTAATTCTTTCATTCAAATATTGCGTTAGCACAGATGGGTGAAAGAATTCTGACTGCGGTTTGTAAGTCAGTGCAAGAAAATGCTGAGATAAGGACAGGCCAGCATTGCTGGAAAACCTACCAACGTAATTCTTGAATGGCCCCGAACATCAATATAGCATTTTTTTTACAAAATCACCTGTTACATTCAATGGAATCTATTCATTTTTTTGACACATATGATGTCTTTCATCAAAACCTTGTCTATAGAAATTCTAATTTCCAGATTCTTAATGTACGATATACGTATTGAATTCCATTAAGTTGTAATATAAGAATCGAATTACATTTTGTGGAATTTAAATTCAACATTGTAGAATTTAAACTTGTAAATGATCAATCCGTTCAAGACAAACTAAAAAAGGTTTATTTTCTCATAAGACTGTTATTTTAGTACTCCTAGATTAATTATTATCAATGATACTAGACTGCCGATTCAGCACAAACACAACCAGAATTCTTTTATTCATATTAATTTTCGTTTACAATTTATCTCAAATTTTAATTTTCAAAATTCAAGTTATGGTTATACTACTTTAAATTTAGAAGAGATACCTGAGGTGTCAAGCATACCCAACCGTGTCAGTGATACAGTAGGCCTCCACAAATTTCGTAGTAGGCCATCTTTTACTTGAAATATGACAGTCATATAGTAATGCCATCATAATTTTCTCTGTATAATGGACAAAATTTTCATATTTACACCTGCTATATGACGGTCATATGACGTAATTCTGCACAGCGCTAATCATCACACATCCTCCATCTCTGAAATTTTCATTATTCTTATAGATTGCCAAAACAAGCGCACGATACATCCAAAGCGATCACTCCCCCATCATTCGCACAGGAAAAGACTGCAGTCTTTGAAAAGAAGAAGTTAAACTCACTAACAACTTCTTCACCAAAGACTGAAGTCTTTGAGCAGAAGAAGTTCAACTCAATAACAACTTCTCCACCAAAATCCTCCACGAGCATATACCACGACAATTGCACAAGCACTTTGTCAGAGCAAAAATCGTATACTAAACATTTGAGTGCGAGTGCCCCCAGTCTTGAGCAGTCTGAGCCCTCTGATATCGAGGAGAATGTATCACCTAATGTCCGTAAAATGAATCGAACTGAAGGGGATAAATCAATGGGTGGGTCACAAGGAACAGCTCCTGAGGAGTTGTCCAAAGAGAACAAGGTAAAGGTTCAGTTACTATTAAAGATATCAAGTTTGTTTTTTCGTAAGTTCTGAAAATCTTGGATTCTCCAGGAGAAGAAGAAGATTAAGAAGCAAGAAAAAAAGAAACGAGCTTATTCCACTGGCCCAGGGAATGCTTTAGGGGAAAACCAAGAGAAAAGGAAGAGGAAGAAGAAGAAGTCCTGTATCGACAGCAGTCATTCTTCATTTGAGCAGGAGGTGGAGGGCCACCGATCGTTCGAAGTAATTGAAGGTCCTCCGAATGGTTTCAATTCTCTTGGTAAATCTGGGGGTTCTACATCTCCAGAAATGATCGATGACTCGACGAATGAAGGAGGGGAAAAACCCATCGTAGAGGTTCTTTTGGATACCGATTTCAGTGACGAAGAGGTAAACTGTGAATCTGAAACGCACAATGAATCTGATCCTATTGGGGAGACGAATCCTCCAAAGGAGAAGGCACATTCACCAAGGGAGGAAAAACCTGATAAGATGAAAAAGTAAGAGAATTTCATTCGTAATACTAAATGCATTAGGGGTATCGGGAATAAAATGGCCACATTTAAAGTTTGAAGGGAAGTACAGAAAATTGAGAAACAGGAAAATGGTGTCTTGATATTTTTGAAATATTATTTCTCTCAGTTTGGACATAATGCATCTATTTTCTTGAACAATGAACAATGGAGTGAACATTTTTTCAATTTTCAGTATTTGTGATTTGTCATTCATTCCAGAATGAGGGAAAATAAGAAGAACAAGAATTTGAAATAAAAACTAATTGGGATTCCAAATTTCATAGGAATCTAGAGAGTAAATCTGAGTGTTTCGTGTAGTTAAATGTAGGATTTTCTTCGTGATTTCAGCTAAAAATTTTCTTTTTGATGAATATATTCTCAATAATATTCCCATTTGTTCTACCTTAGGCCTTCAAAACCGAGATTTTTTTATTCTTACGAGGAGAATAAGAGAATCTTGCAATACCTTGCTGATCATAATCTGCTTTCTGACACTGGTTGTGGTTACGTTTGGGAGAAGATAGCAGCATCGGAGGTACGTTTTAACCCCAAAATGTTAATGCACAGCGTTTTTTTTTATTCCCTATTCTCAACTTTTATTAAATATTTGAATATAGCCACAGTCGTGGGTACTGGTGAAGATGGATATTTCAAACATTAAAAAAAATTATGAAATTAATTGAAGTTTTACGATCAATGCATTTACAACGAATCACTCTAGAATAATTCTGTAAATGAAAAAAATGATTGAAAAGGTTTTACCTTATATTTAGACACAATTTCACTTAAATTATGAAATAAAAAATTACCAAATCATTCATATGCATTATTGTGAATTTATTATTATTTCAGGATTTCCAAAATCCACCGCGTAACGCCAGTGGTCTACAGCAGCACTTCAACAAAATTCTCCTTCCGAATTATCACAAATATACGACAGACCCAAACGTCATCGCTGCACTCGCTAGAAAGGAGAAGAAAAAACTCAAAAATATCATTGGTTACTTCAAGACAGGGGAAAATGGGAATGCTAGCGACAGCTCTTATCTGTCCCCTTGAATATATGAATATGTTCATGGTCTTTTTTTTTACTTTCATATCATTTTTTGTGTAAACGGAGAACGTATAACATTTCATCACTATGGGACAATCATACTTCATTTATGGGACGATCACATCATGCTCATTATTCCACTGTTATATTTCCGTTCAAATTATAGAATTTTTTGTAATGATTGGTATAAATAAATATTGAACGCAAAATTGCAGTCTGAAAACCAGGGTTGGGCCGGTATAATACGTAAACGTTTTTGGCATTCGATTTATGTATTCTTCATAAAGATGGCGGTTCTGAGATGAGTGTTTTTGAAATTTGTCCATAGTTAGACGATTTCTCAGATCGAAGTGTACGAATGTCCAATCAGAAAACAGTCAATTCGGGCAGTAGATACTGGTATTTTACGGAATTTTAGTATTCATATTATTCACTATTTGTTTGCCCCAAGTGAATTCAGTAGCGAAGTGGTCAAACGGTTAAAGATAATCGGGCGAGCCCGAAGGGTTGGAAAAAAAGCAGCCATTTTTTTCTTTTTTTTACGTATTCCTTAAATGATGGAAAAGGCGTGTGCAAAGTTTCAGACTGCTGGGGAGCAT
>NW_021682698.1:0-1747 GCF_001412515.2 Diachasma alloeum | reverse complement strand
GTTATGGGGGGAGGATCTCGTTTTGTTGGCATAAAATTAATTCGAAATTTGATTAAATAAAATAATGAAGGGAGGTAAAGAAAATGGCTGTAATATTTTTGATTCACATGGTTCGTTAACTCCAGAAGAAATATCTGTTCTATGGAATGTTAGGTACAAAGCTTCTGTGATCAAATATAGTTAATGANAAAAAATTTAGTCCACTTCTGGCTGTTATGGGGGGAGGATCTCGTTTTGTTGGCATAAAATTAATTCGAAATTTGATTAAATAAAATAATGAAGGGAGGTAAAGAAAATGGCTGTAATATTTTTGATTCACATGGTTCGTTAACTCCAGAAGAAATATCTGTTCTATGGAATGTTAGGTACAAAGCTTCTGTGATCAAATATAGTCAATGAAATTAAAAATATTGATAATAAAAAAATCGTCTGAATCTACATGAATATTGCTATTATAGTTGAAACTGTGAACTAAAGTTTATTATTAAAATAAGGTGTTGAATTGAGAGAGAAAAGAAATAGTATTTTTCATTTTATCGTTCCCAGTTTTCTCGGAAGTCGGGCTCGGCGCGAGCGCGCAGTGGGGGCAGGGAAATAGAGTCGAATTTTCCGAATTCGCTTCCCCTATCCCGCAAAACAGTCGACTCTAACCAGAGTCCACTGTAGCAAGATTTGCTTGGTTTGTGTTGGAATCTGTGAAGATATATCATTCTTGGGTCAAAATATATCAAATTGGAGTTGGTCCTTAATTTATCCAATTATCTCCGTTTTCATCGACTTTTGAGAATTTTTACACGAAAATTGAATTTTTATGGTTTACTCCAAAAATTCATTTCGGTTGGGGATTTTGGTACTTCTATATGGACTGGATGGGAATATCCATATATAATGTAGAAGGGCATTTTATATTCTTTAAAATGGTGTATGATAAATGTCATTTACTCCAATTTTCATTGTGTTATTGCAGATTATTTCCATTTTTCACGTTATGTCACACCTTAAAAATGACAGTTTTTACCATTTATCGAGGCCTTAGACTTGACCAATGGGGATTTATCATATGTCAATTTGAAGGTCTCATTGAGATCTTCAAATTGATACTATATATTATCTGCTCCATCACCTAAATCAACTGTTATAAGCGATAATGTAGCGATTTTAGCACGTCACATTTTTGAAATTCCATGTTTTTCCTCCTAAATAGCAAGATTTGCTTGGTTTCTATTGGAATATGTGAAGATATCCCATACCTAGGTGAAAATATATCAAATTGCCTACGAATTGACCGCTGACTTATTCACTTATCTTCAATGTTTATTAACTTATGAAAGGTTCTATCCAGAAAATGAAATTTTACGATTTTACTGTAAATTCAGCCTGAATCGGTTTTTTCTGCAACTATCGGTCGAGCCAGTTAAACAATTCATATACCATCTCAAATAATATTTATCGTTCTTCGAAATGATGCATGACAATCCTGATCCAATGGAATTCATATCCATTATTGCAGATTGTTTCCATTCTTTACGTTATGTCACACGTAAAAAATTACAGTTTTTACCGTTTATCTAGGGTTCAGATTTGACTAGAGNTTTGACTAGAGAGGATATGTCACATGTCAACTTGAAGGTCTCATCGAGATCTTCATATTGATACTTTATATTATCCATTCGATTCACCAGATGAATTGTTGTAAACGATGTAACGATTTTAGCATGTCACGTTTTGAAAAGTGCCAATTTCTTCC
>NW_021682697.1:0-1876 GCF_001412515.2 Diachasma alloeum | reverse complement strand
TTGGGCCCGAAAACCGCGATCTAACCGAGCAAAGCGAGGTTAGAATCGCCGTTTATCGGGCCTAATAACTGTAACGTGACATTTTTCATGGGAGTTAAAATGCCTATTACCTTCGCCCTTCTTCCCCTGAATCTAGTTAAACTNGGTTAGAAATATACTATTGTGTCGTTGGGCCCGAAAACCGCGATCTAACCGAGCAAAGCGAGGTTAGAATCGCCGTTTATCGGGCCTAATAACTGTAACGTGACATTTTTCATGGGAGTTAAAATGCCTATTACCTTCGCCCTTCTTCCCCTGAATCTAGTTAAACTCGAAAATACAGAAATCTATGGGCGCCAGGTAATTTTTAACCGGAATTACCAAACCGGATGAATCTACAAAATCAACTCGATTAATTCGAAAAACTCTAAAACGTACAAAAAAAGGGGAGAAAACTAGATTTTTGGGGAAAAGTAACGGTTCTTGGTTCGCTCAGGGTGCTAGGTTGTGGAGAGAGGGGTGGATTTCAGGTGAAAACGGGTTACTGGTGCGGTCAAAACTGCAAAACAGCAAAAAAAAAAGAAGGAGATCGACATTATCCTTACTGGTTTCACTATTGAAATTTAAGAATCACCAATTTTACAAAAAAAAAAACATTTCAATTCTCTCAAAAAAATATTTAAAAAAAAAGAAAAAAAACTACAATTAATAACTAACAATACTGACAATAATAATAATCATAATATTAATTCCGCACTTTGATAGAAAATAGTCTAATCTGACAAAAATATTCGCAGAAATTAATATCGCCGATAGATACCTCAAATATGCCGAAATAAACATTTAGGAAGAGTAGAAATACACGCTAATCCCTAAATACTCGAGAATCCCGAGAATTGGGGGGATAGGTATGCGAGCGACAATGGTAGCGAGAGAGTGGAGAACGTATTCATCCATCGATTTTTAGTACCAGCCAAAACGGCTGAAATTCCGTAAAACTCAACTTGCCGTACCTCGAAAATGGCAGAGTCAAAAATTACGAACCCTGAGACAAAATGTCCGGGAGAGTCTACGGAAGACAACAATACCCAAAAAATAATTTTCCCTCAATAATTATCCGCCTCAGGTCAATTAATCCCCGAGCGGCATTCTAAACGCAAAAATGCTCGCGTGAAGCTAGAATAACCACATGCAAACGTGGATTGGTATCTGAGGGGAGTCGAGAGTCGGGGGGAATTCCCCCTCGAGAAACACGGCGTACACGCCAGCGAGAATGGGCTGGGAATCCATAAAAACCAAAAATGGAATATCCGGAAATCGGCAGAGCGAATTTTCGGAAACTCTGAGATGAATTACTCAAGGAAGCCCCCCGAACACATTGATCCACAAACCATAATTTTAATTAACTCTCTACGCGAACCAACTCAATTTGAACTCGAGTGGAGTTTCTTACGCGCGAAAATCCACGTGTAACGGGAATGGGCGCGCTCTAACAATTCAAGGTGATTAATTATCCCCTCCGGAGGGGTTTTTCTCCGATAGATTCTCATGAAAGATCTTTGAAAAAAACATAATAAGCCGATGCACAGTGTGATCGGAGCCGGGTTTGAGCCGGAAATAACCCCAAAAAGGGGAGAAATCCCCTCGAATAACCCACAAACAATCACGAAAACCACCCAATCATGAGTGAAAAGGGGGGGAATCGGCACCTCACAATTTGGATTAAGCGTCATAATCACCGTTTTAACGGAATAAAATGCNCAATCACGAAAACCACCCAATCATGAGTGAAAAGGGGGGGAATCGGCACCTCACAATTTGGATTAAGCGTCATAATCACCGTTTTAACGGAATAAAATGCGACGTACGGGACTGAAGACCCCGTAGTCGAATAACT
>NW_021682696.1:0-1288 GCF_001412515.2 Diachasma alloeum | reverse complement strand
ACTGATTGACAAACATGATAAGAAGGCAAATCCCAGGCCAAGGGGTAGGACAAGAAGCAAAAAGATTTAAGAAAATGAAAAGTGATATTTTGTGTCATATAAATTCAATTATAGGCTAATAGGTGATTATAGATTTATAAATGATTGTGGAATAATAAATGAGACGTTTGGAATATCATAATATTGTTCTTTGAATTAGTTAAATATGTAGAACGGTCCTCTAGTTCTTGGAAACCAAAATTCCCTACCGTTCCACTTTGCCCCGTGCTCCACTTTGCCCCGCGTTCCACTTTGCCCCGCGTTCCACTTTGCCCCGCGTTCCACTTTGCCNAGAAAAAGAAAAGTGATATTTTGTATCATATAAATTCAATTATAGGCTAATAGGTGATTATAGATTTATAAATGATTGTGGAATAATAAATGAGACGTTTGGAATATCATAATATTGTTCTTTGAATTAATTAAATATGTAGAACGGTCCTCTAGTTATTGGAAACCAAAATTCCCTACCGTTCCACTTTGCCCCGTGTTCCACTTTGCCCCGCGTTCCACTTTGCCCCGCGTTCCACTTTGCCCCGCGTTCCATTTTGCCCCGCCGTTCCATTTTGCCCCACCGTTCCACTTTGCCCTCCCCTATATAGTTTCTCTTAAAATATCTCCCATAGAATTTCGACGACTGAACTTGTCTCTTTTTTCATTCTATTCTTCTTTTTTTCCTAATTAAGACAATCAAACGAGAAAGCTTGAACAATTTCAGCCGAAATAATGTATAGAAGATATTTCAATAGAATATATAGAAAAAAAAAATCTAATTCTGTAGTGACATGGTAAAACGAGGTAAGTGCATTTTTCATATCTTTTTGAACCTCAGATTATCTTAGTAAGGAGTGATTTTAAGAAAAAATGCTACTAGACCTTTTTTGTAGCTCATTTTCCAACAAAAAATGTATTTTGACATTATCTCCTAAATTCACGTGTTAGGGTGAACTGCCCATTTACGGAACATTTAAGACCATTCAGAAGTTTACACAGTCATGAAATATTGAAATTTTCTCTTGAAAAATTTAAGAAAAATACATCCTAATTCCAAATTTAGTCTATTTTCTGAGAAAAAATGAAGGAACCTATCACTTGATGGGAAATAATTGGTAATAATTAATAAGTACACGCACATCGAATATACCAAGGACGGAACACTTTTGCCAAGAGTGGAACATCATCTGCCCATTTACGGAACACTGGAGGTTAGTGTGACGTTGAGAGATTAATTCCTGATGCGAAGTCATAT
>NW_021682695.1:0-3432 GCF_001412515.2 Diachasma alloeum | reverse complement strand
CCCCCCCCCCTCCCCTATTGAAGATGTATCTGCTCATATAATTGTCTTATCCAGAAAAAATTAGAGGTCGATCGCTTGTTTCAATAACTTCCGGGTAGAGTGGGACTGATATATAGGCTGGGTTGGCGTGGGTGTGAACCGTCATGGGTTAGACCAATAACTTATCGACCAATCCCCTTCTTTTATGAATTATCAAAAACTACAAATAGTAAAATTCCTATGAAAATTCCCGAGGGAAAGCTGAGAAAATGTTTATTAAAATTGAATAAGAGGCGAGCAATATCGGAATCCATTGGTCATATTGTAATAGAAATAATTCGATTCCAAATTAATTTTTTTATCGTACAATACTGAAAAATAATTTTTTTGGTCATTTATCTTGGATTCTTTTTTTTGTGCTATTTCTATAATGAAAAGTTTCGTTTCAATAATTTTTCTTTTTCATCCCCGTAGTCTATCGCTGTAGGATTTGGCTATTATCGAGGAGCCAAAGCTATCCTTTACCAAGCAATCTTGTTACGACTTTTGCAATTGGCACCAGGGCTCAAGGATGTGGAGTTGATCATATCTGACTTTGAAAAGGCGGCCCTCAAAGCTTTCCGATTGGTTTTCCCTCGAGCCAGGATACAAGGTTGCTGGTTTCATTTCATCAAAGTAAGTGAAATAAACTTTTTTTTTCAGCATGGGGCCCCAGAAATTTCGTCCAATCTCTCCAAGATTGAGAAAGTGTGAAATCCTGAGTCGAAAGTCCCTTCTCGCCTTTTGGCTCTCGGGCTTTTTTTTAAGTTGAAATAGTATAAACATGACTAAAATTTTGAATATGGAAATCTAAAATAAATTTGAAATGGAAGGTGATACATATGAATGAAAACGATTTAATTGAGTTCGTGTTCAATTGACAGTTCAGTATTATTGATAATAATTAATTCATGAATCGTAAAATAACATATAGTCTTATAACAAAATGTTTTCGCGGTCAGGCAAAAGATTAAAATGTAGAAAAAAATCTCAATAAATTAAACGTCAGAAGATTAATTCCAAGAACATTCAAATATTAAATTAATTATCAACAACATTCCTAGGGGAGAGGGGCAAAGTAGAACGATTTGTCTTTCCCTGAATAAGCACACATTTTTTCATTAAATAACTGAAATCTAGGTTAATTGGAACCCAATCAATATTTCCCTTTTTTTTTAGGTGAATTATCTTTCAAAAACTTAAGTTTTCCATGTTTCCCTGATTTTTCACCCACTAAATTTTTGGTGACTACTAAAACCACAAGATTTTCAAATTCTTAGTTTTCTAGTGGCAACTATAAATTTTTCTGTTACATGTCATTGACATAACAAAAATTTTCAAAGAATAATGGAAGGCTTAACCCTAGTCTGGTCATCCTCCGCGAACCAACGACTTGGTCAGGTCCGCGGGGAAACGCCCCCGTGTTATTTAGGCCAGGACGTTGCCAAATTCACTGTATACTGCCCGGACGCGTTTAGCGAGTTTCTGGCAACGTCGCGTAACGGGCACTCACGTTTAATGTGGGAAAAAATCATTCCTCTCTTGGAAATAATTTTTTTCTTCATGAATTTTGGGAATTACATTGTTCTTAAATTAGTATAATTTTATAGACACTTTAATGGGAAAAGTCCAATTTTTTAGAAATTTTACAGTCAGCCAATCGATGGCAATTCACGAAAAACAACGCACTGTGGTATTTCCCTCATGCGTTGACCAATCTAGGGTTAATTGCATTCTATTTTGGCTCTATCGCTTTCGGCTCATATTTTTTTGAAATATCTCTTGAAAATCTCTTCCAGAAATCAAATAATAAATTTTTTTGTTGATGACCATATACATAACGATGCCGTTGTATGAAAGGAATTGCTGCATGTTATTCTTCTATTATAGGCCATGTCAGGTGACTGGAAAAAGCTAAGTCTCCAAAATGCTCCATCTGAACCAAAACTCATAGCACATTCCCTGGCACTATTACCACCCCATCTCATACCTCTTGGAGTTCAAATTGTGAAAGACGTATGTGCTTTATACAATGGAATTTTCCCGAAGCTCAACGTATGGTCTAATTATATCCAAAACGAATGGGGAGGAAAACCAGAAGTGGTGTCAGTGTTTGGTTCGTGCATTAGAACCAACAATGATTCAGAAGCATTCAATCGCCACTTCACTGCTAGAGCTGGTGATCGGCACCCACGAGTTTATGCATTTATTCGTGAGTATTTAATGTCCGATTCACAAAAAATGGAAAAAAATGTTGACTGAAGGATCTTCAGCGATAGCCGATTGAAAATTACTGCATGAACTTACAACGAATTTGAATGAAAAGAGCTATGAATGAAAAAATCATCTAAACCCGGCAAATCTTAGGTAGGTGTTCCACAAAAATGGTATTGAAAATTTCAGGAAATCTGCAAGATGTGATTCAAAATGAGGTGATTAATCTGCAACATTTAGAAGGAAATATCCCTGTCGTTAAAGTAAAAAACCTGGAGGAAATGTTCAATAAAAATATGAATATCATCAAAGCCCAGCAGAGTCTCTCGTCAACCAGGTAAAGGCAATGCCTATAATCATATTGATTGACATTTATCATAAAAAAAAATTATGAATCAACCTCTACGCATTATTTTCCAATTCCCCCTTGAGGGTATTTTGACCTTTCGCATCGAGGGAATGAAATACCTAACATGTTTGAATAATTCATCACTGTTCAGTGTAGATCATCACTTCATTGGGTTAATGTAATATCTAGATCAAAAAGTTGGAACAACCCTTAAAATTGAGCATTAATTTTTTTTTATTTGCATAAACAATGATGAAGTCAGATGTATGTACACTATTTGTTCCCTAGGCCCAGTCCACAAGGTGTATATAATTTCATGAAGCAGCTTCTACCTCCACAGTTATCGAAAATAATTGATGAGGAAAGATTGAAATTATCGCAGGGAAATGTGACAAGTAAGTTGAACTTTTTAATACGTTCCGAAGCACGTTAATAATAATTAATTTTTGCAGAGACAACCTTCATGAAGAAGTCAAAGAAGAGGACTGCTGTAAAATCTTCTGTCGAGGAGGAGGAGGAGGAGGAATATGGATGCAAAGCGTTTTTATTTCTATCAAGCAAATATCAGAAAATTAGATAAGAACTGTCTCTTAAATGAAAATGAAACGATATGGAAATGACCAATTTTTTAATTTACAGCTAGGAGGAAATACCAGCGTAAAACGACTGCTAAATAAATGGGAGGAACTTGGCCGAGTGACTGGAATGTTCAAGATGAGCTCAAATTCGCCGAAGCGTCAAATACACTGTCTCATGATATTGAGCATTATGTGAAACACAACAAGTTTATATATTCATAACTGTGGTATATTAGTATATTTCGTTACGAGTGCGGAAAAATGTTTTTTCGC
>NW_021682694.1:0-1456 GCF_001412515.2 Diachasma alloeum | reverse complement strand
TATTTAACAAAATAACTGAGATACAAAAATGGGCTGAAATAGTATTCACTGAGTTAAAGCGTTGTAAATCATGTAATTACTCTACAATGTCAAAAGAATCAAGATTCATGATTACATTATCCATGAATGGATTAAAAAAGAATATTGATCTAAACGAATTGATTGGAAAAAATTTTGATAAGTGGAGTAACATTATGCAATATTGTGATAATTGTCATGATCAAGTCACTTTTTCCAAAAAAACATCGGTATCCTCATGTTCCGACGTACTTGTAGTTAAATTGAATATATTCGAAATAGATCAAAGGAATGTGAAAAAGAAAATACAAAATTGGAAATTGAAAACCGTACCGACTACTTCTGTATCCATCTCTGGCGAAGTATATTTTGTCAAAAGTGCCATTATGCACAGTGCAACGCATGGCGATCATTATACTTATTTATTGAGAGAAAAGAAGAATGCTTGGATACATGTAGACGATAATGTTATTTCGAAAATACAATGGCCGCGGAACGCTGAAGACGTTTATATATTATTCTTGGAGAGAAATATTAATAAAAAGGGGAAAGCATAGTTTTAATACAAAACATTGAATTACTCCAGGACACCAACGAATGTAGGTGTATGTGTCTAAAATCTGACTCAGACCCTTCTCGATGGGTGGACACGTGAGTACTCTCTGGAGGAAACCAATCTGAGCAGTTAAAATATTTTGAAATATTGAAACAAATAGTGATAGGGAATAACATATGAACTTATAATTAATGATAGGGAATAACATATGAACTTATGATTAACATGATTGTAAAACCATTGGACCAAGTCGATATTTTAGCAACATTTCCAGAACCAGAAAATAATAATTGAAAATGAATTATCACCAAAAATTCAGTTAAACTATGGTGCGCAAAAATTAGTGAAATAATCTTGAAAAATCACAAAAAAAAATTGTGAAAAAATTGCGCCAAGTTGACGTTTCCTTTGCTCGTTATTCTTTATTCAAAAAAAAAAATTCTCAAAAAAAATTTCAAAAAAAAAATAGTTCCGACCGCAAAAAAAATTGTTAAAAAAAAATTGTTACTTTTCAAAAAATACTGAAATAAATAAGGCGCCAAGATGATGTCTATTCCGACCCCAAAAAAAAGTGAAATAATCTTCAACGCTTTAATAAATACTGAAATAAATAAGGCGCCAAGATGATGTCTATTCCGACCCCAAAAAAAAGTGAAATAATCTTCAACGCTTTAATAAATACTGAAATAAATAAGGCGCCAAGATGATGTCTATTCCGACCCCAAAAAAAAGTGAAATAATCTTCAACGCTTTAATAAATACTGAAATAAATAAGGCGCCAAGATGATGTCTATTCCGACCCCAAAAAAAAGTGAAATAATCTTCAACGCTTTAATAAATACTGAAATAAATAAGGCAACAAGTATGATGTCTATATTAGGC
>NW_021682693.1:0-2201 GCF_001412515.2 Diachasma alloeum | reverse complement strand
CTGTTTTATGACTGTCTTTTGGATCCATCTCGATTTGATGGTATCCAGACGGTAAATCAAACACTGAAAAGTACATAGATCCTCCTAATTGATCAAGTATATCAGTTATATTAGGTAGGGGGTAAGCATCAGTAACCGTTTTCTCATTCAATTGTCTGAAATCGATGACTACTCGCCATCTTTTATTGCCTTTTGAATCAGGCTTTTTAGGAACAACCCATACGGAGCTGTTATAAGGGGATTCTGATTGTTTAATAATTCCCGATTGAAAATGTTCATCAATTTGTTTATCAACCTCTACTTTTATTGAATGAGGTATACGATATTGTTTAGAAGAAATAGGAGTATCCGAAGTAGTCGGAATCCTATGTTTATAAATTTTTGTTGATCCTAGTGGTTCACCTGGAATGTGAAACCGATCAGAATATTTCTTAATTAATTTATTTACATGAGCTTTTTCTTTATGTCCTGAATGATCCAATCTTAACAATTCGTTAATTTGATTGAATCCATCATTACTCTCTGCTTCTTTCATATGAGCTACGATTTTATTTACAATCTTTGAATCATTAATTTCATTATTTTCTGTACAAGTTACTTGATCATAGGATTCGTATATTTTCTCACAATCACGTATGACTAATGTAGGTACTTTGACCTTTATTTCGTCATACGTGGTGTTGTAGATCCGCACATACGCACAGCCCTGAGTGTTACGTACCAGGCAATGGCCTCCGTACACCCCTTTACAAATTCGTAATCGAGGTATATAACCCTCGTCAGCATCTTTGTTTTTCACATTAATAAAGAATGCTGATTCGCTACGAGATGCTATATACACGATACCGTCATCTTCTTTATCTACATTTTCGAACGCATACTCTCTCCCATTAATTTAAAAAAATCTATTTTCATAATCGATCTTTGCCCCCGTGGTTTTGAAAAAAATCGATCCTAATTAACCCGTGTAAGGAATCGGCATATCATCAGGTACTACATGGAAAGGAGCCACTTTGCCTAACACATCCATGTTCATACTGCCCAATGTCAATACCGGTAATATTGATATTCCATGTAATTAGATAATATTGGTTTCATCAATCGTGACATTTGACTGAAGATATTTCTTTTTGAACAAGTTTGGAGATGCACCCGAATCTAACATTAATTTAATTTCTTCATTTTTAACTCCTAAACCAATTTTAATGAATGGAATATCATCATTATTTTTGAAGTATATGGAAACTACTGGGCGTCGTCGTCCGACTCCGATTCCCGAACAACCGTTACTGGACGCTGAATTCTCGCATCTTTCCCCGCGCCCATCGGGACAGATGAAGTCTGGTTTCCCGAATTTCTTTTGGCTAATTTAATGCAATTTTCTACTGAGTGGCCTCGTTGTTTACAATAATGATAAGTTTCACCACTGTTATGGGAAGCATTTGATTCATTAGTTTGACTTGATCCACCGCGACATTTGTCTGCAGTGTGACCAAAATTTTCGCATAACTGGCACTTCGGCCCACTATTTTGTGATTTTCTATTCAACAAGAAACACGTTTTCGCAGTGTGATTAGCCCGTTGACAGATTTGACAAACTTGATTGTTTGTATTAGAATTATTTAAACGAATGAAACACGTTTTAGCAGAGTGTCCACGTTTATTACAAACTTGACACATTGGAATCGAATTTCCACGAGAATTATTATTTCCCGAATTATTTTGATTATTATTACCGAATTTGGTATTATTTTGATTATTATTATTCTGGTTCCCACGATTTTGGAATTTATTTTGATTCGATTTATCGTTGTTTTGCTTTGTTGTAACGAATTTAACCGATTTTGAATCATTGTTAGCTTCCGGTTTTTTATTCTCATTATTTTTGGATTTTTCACCGCGTAATTCATTTTTCGCGATTAATTTACGTTCAATCGCAATGGCTTTATCATATGCCGTCATCATATTAGCGCATTCCGGCATACGTTGATCAATTTCGGATTTTAATCCCTGCAGAAAATATTCTTCAATTTTTTCATCAACTTCATTTTTGTATGCTTGCAATGCTGCTTCCTCATGATTAGGATTATTAACTTTGAAGAGTTCAAGGATTTCTCTTCCTTTTTTCCTCAATCTATTCGCGAATGTGAATAGAAATTCAAATAGAATTGAAATTTAGAGAGAAAAAATTCCGATTCGCC
>NW_021682692.1:0-4245 GCF_001412515.2 Diachasma alloeum | reverse complement strand
GTCGAGTGAGCCCGGAGGGGCTCCCCTGATTGGAAGATTCATTTCTCCCTCCCCCCCCGCCTGTAGCGTCTCGCTACACATACCATCGCGTATCACACGCACGGATGCGACAACGCTGAGAGACGACTGGACATCGGTGACATCATCGCGCTTTCTCACGCGCCCAGTATAAAATACCTCTCGCTCNCCCCCCCCCGCCCCTAATTAAGACGAAGGAATGAAACCAATGCCAATCGATTGAGAATTACCTTCTGAAAAAATGACAGCGATTTCATTCCTTAACCTCAAGAAGGAGCGGAGAAATGAATTTCCGAAAGTGCGGAGAAACCCTGAACGGCTCTCCGACGTCGAGTGAGCCCGGAGGGGCTCCCCTGATTGGAAGATTCATTTCTCCCTCCCCCCCCGCCTGTAGCGTCTCGCTACACATACCATCGCGTATCACACGCACGGATGCGACAACGCTGAGAGACGACTGGACATCGGTGACATCATCGCGCTTTCTCACGCGCCCAGTATAAAATACCTCTCGCTCGCACCTATTGTCACGCGTATTCAAATGCCCGTCTTAGGCGATTTATTATAGTCAGTAGAGTCCGGCACTGACCGCCGAATACTCGGGAGTGAACACCGACTCCTCTTACGTCTATAACCTTTCCTTCTCTTTACTTTTGCATATATTCTAAACCTCTTGATTAAACTGTGATTTTAATACTAATTAAATTTGTTAGTGAATTGTTACACCCAACTATCTAAATTCCTACATTGGTGACCCTGACGTGATCTAATTAGGGAAATTCGACGTTTTAAACCACAAAAGTGAAAAACCTTGCGTCTCGCGCACGTGCAGCGCAAATGAAAAATTCATTCTCTCGTCCACGCGTTCTCATCCGTCTTTCCGGACAACACGCGCGACTGCAGGCTACATCATCTCTACCATCAGGAGGACCCAAGAGTCCGTCGGTGCACACAGCGACAATGGACATCGCACACGCGGCGCGGGCCAACGAGGATGGTAACTTCACCCGCAGTCTCATCGCGTCAACATCGCATCACGACCACTCGGGCCTACGAGGATGGAAACCTCGCCCGCTAGGCTCGCAGCGATTCCATGCATGAGGGAGAGAAGAAAGTAACTTCATGCGCAACTTCTCCGCTGGCAGCGTCGAGAACACCAGGCCGACTCACTGAGCTGATCTCCGCCAAGCATCGTCGAGAATTTCACACCCTGGCATCCGCGACGTCACAGAACACGGGGCCGCTAACAGACGTTTTCACCAGGACATCACCTCTCCGACACCCGTCGAGAGGCATCACACGCTCCTGCACGCACACACGCACATCATCGCAACCCACGGCGAACACACACACATACACGCATCATCGCAGCTCACGGCGAAGACGCACACATGCACATCAACGCAACCCACGGCGAACACACACACATACACGCATCATCGCAGCTCATGACGAAGACGCACACACCACTCCAAACTCACGACCCTCTCAGCACACCGACAACCTGGAGAACAGCCCATGCCTAGCAGCAGCTAGGGTGCCGCAACATTCTTCATTATCAACATTTGTTGTTCATTTTCATCTCTGTTTTTTGTTCCAGAAAAAAACTACGTTTTTTTACTGAAGCAGGGAGTCATGTAGCGTCTCGCTACACACACCATCGCGTACCACACGCACGGATACGATGATGCTGAGAGACGACTGGACATCGGTGAAATCATCGCGCTCTGTCACGCGCCCAGTATAAAATACCTCTCGCTCGCACCTAGTGTCACGCGTATCCAAATGCCCATCTTACGCGATTTATTATAGTCAGTAGAGTCCGGCACTGACCGCCGAATACTCGGGAGTGAACACCTACTCCTCTTACGTCTATAACCTTTCCTTCTCTTTACTTTTGTATATATCCGAAACGTCTTGATTAAACTGTAATTTAAATACTAATTAGATTTGTTAGTGAATTGTTAAATACAACTACCTCAATTCCTACACCCCTCCTCCCCCTAATTGTGAAGAGGCAATGAAAGCAACATCTATCGATCGAGAATAATATTCTCAATAAATGACAGTGGTTTCATTCCTTAATCTCTATTAGGAGAGGAGGAATGAATTGTCAAAACGCGCAGTAACTCCGAACAAGTTCTTCTCATTCAAAAATTAATTTCTCCCCTCGCTAATTGAGATGAAGGAATAAAACCAAAGTCTACAGATTGAGAATTGCATTTTTAATAAATGATATCGGTTTCATTTCGTAATCTCAGTTAGGAGATGAATTTTCAAAAACGCGGAGTAACCCCGAACGGTTCTTCGGCGTCGAGTGAACCCGGAGGGGCTCCCCCGATTGAAAAATTCATTTCTCCCCCTCCCCCCCTAATTGAGAGAAAGGAATGAAACCAATGCCGATCGATCGAGAATTAAATTCGGAAAAAATGATAGCGATTTCATTCCTCAATCTCAAGTAGGAGCAGAGGAATGAGTTTTCGAAAGCGCGGAGAAACCCCGCACGGCTCTCCGACGTCCAATGAGCCCGGAGGGGCTCCCCTGATTGGAAGATTCATTTCTCCCCCCCCCCTAATTGCGAAGAGGGAATGAAAGCAACATCTATCGATCGAGAATAATATTCTCAATAAATGACAGTGGTTGCATTCCTTAATCTCTATTGGGAGAGGAGGAATGAATTTTCATACAGCGCAGTAACTCTGGACACAAGTTCTTCTCATTGAAAAATTAATTTCTCCCCTCCCTAATTGAGATGAAGGAATGAAACCAAAGCCTACCGATCAAGAATTTTATTGTTAATAAATGACATCGGTTTCATTTCTTAATCTAAGTTAGGACCGGAGAAATGAATTTTCGAAAGCGCGGCGTAACCGCGAACGGTTCTCCGGCGTCGAGTGAGCGCGAAGGGGCTCCCCCGATTGGAAAATTCATTTCTCCCCCCCCCCTAATTAAGATGAAAGAATGAAACTTACGTCGATCGATAGAGCATTAAATTTTCAATAAATGACAGCGGTTTCATTCTGTAATCTCAAGTAGGGGCGGAGAAATGAATTTTCAAACGCGCGGAGAAACACCGAACTGCTCTCCGACGTCGAGTGAGCCCGGAGGGGTTCCCCCGATTGGAAAATGCATTTCCCCCCGCCCCCGCTTATTGCGAACAAGGAATGAAAGCAACATCTATCGATCGAGAATGATATTCTCAAACAATGACAGTGGTTTCATTCCTTAATCTCTTTTGGGGGAGGGGGGGGGGGGAAATGAATTTTCCAATGGGAGGAGCCCCTCCGGACAGCCTTTCGGGGTTGTTCCGCGTTTTTGAAATTTCATTCCTCCGCTCCTACGTGAGATTAAGGAATGAAACCGCTGTCATTCATTGAGAATTTAATTCTCGATCGATCGGCATCGGTTTCATTCCTTTCTCTCAGTTAGGGGAGGAGAAATGAATTTTCCAATGGGAGGAGCCCCTCCGGACAGCCTTTCGGGGTTGTTCCGCGTTTTTGAAATTTCATTCCTCCGCTCCTACGTGAGATTAAGGAATGAAACCGCTGTCATTCATTGAGAATTTAATTCTCGATCGATCGGCATCGGTTTCATTCCTTTCTCTCAGTTAGGGGAGGAGAAATGAATTTTCCAATCGGGGGAGCCCCTCCGGGCTCACTCGACGCCGCAGAACCGTTCGGGGTTACTCCGCGCTTTTGAAAATTCATTGCTCCGCGCCTAACTGAGATTACGAAATGAAACCGATGTCATTTATTAAAAATACACTTCTCAATCTGTAGACTTTGGTTTCATTCCTTCATCTCAATTAGGGAGGGGAGAAATTAATTTTGAATGACAAGAACTTGTCCGGAGTTACTGCGCGCTTTGAAAATTCATTCCTCCTCTCCTAATAGAGATTAAGCAATGAAACCGCTGTAATTTATTGAGAATTTAATTCTCTATCGATCCGCATCGGTTTCATTTCTTCATCTTAATTAGGGGGGGAGAAATGAATTTTCCAATCGGGTGAGCCCCTCCGGGCTCACTCGACGTCGGAAAGCCGTTCGGGGTTTCTCCGTACTTTTGAAAATTCATTCCTCCGTTTCTAACTGAGATAAAGAAATGAAAGCGATATCATTTATTAAAAATATAATTCTTAATCGGTAGGCTTTGGTTTCATTAGTTCATCTCAATTGGGAAGAGGAGAAATTAATTTTTGATTGAGAAGAACTTGTTCGGAGTTACTGCGCG
>NW_021682691.1:0-1235 GCF_001412515.2 Diachasma alloeum | reverse complement strand
CCTTGTTTACTCAGGATTAGGCTGTGTCCCTTAATTGCACGATGGATGAAAAATAGTACAGAGCAGGCTGTTTTTGACAGTAAAAACACACAAAATCAGTCCAAAAAACGAACAGATTTGATGTGTTTTTCTCATTTCCAATTAGTGAAAATGAATTGCGGGACACAGCCTAATTTAATGATCAATGAATTATACTTATCTAATACCATGCAGCCGCTTTAAACAGACTCAAAAAATTGCGCCAAAGTAATGCTGGGGTGAGGATAATGAAATTCATTATGACTTAGAGGAATATGCATACCTTCTGTCTCTCCAGCCATAAAATAGTTCCCCTGCCATTGATTAGGATCTGTTCCATTTTCATAAACAGCACCAATAGGAATATGTTTTACATCTCTACCAAAAATAGCCATCACAGCAGAGTCAACAAAATTGAAATATTTTGGAACGCCGCGCAAGTGGGTATCTTGTATGCAAACACTGTGCAGTTTTTCCCTTATGTAATAAAGACTTCCAAGATCACGAATAACTTGATCAAACGAATGTGCGCCATCGTGTTGAATCATCACTTTCACATCATCTTCTTCCAATAATACATCCCGAACATATTCAGGCAGTGTACCATGAAACATTCTAACTCTATCTTCCACTGCTTCAGGATAGTATCTTCTAGCTTTCTCCCTGGCAAACTGTAAAAAATTCTGGTTTATGTCTATCATATCAACCTGGACCCCAATATAATGCGCACAAGCTGCCAAAATTGAAGTGCATCCTCCTGTATAAACACCGACTTCAACAATCCTATCAACCTCACCCAACGAAGACTTTACTGCATTAAACAGATCAAAGTAGTAATTTGGCGAACACTGATCCTCATATAAACCATCATTCTCTTCCCTCCTCCTTATATAATCATCAAATAAAGAATTCCTTCCGGAAAAAATCTTAAGATTTGCTTTATTTCCGCTATATATTTCAATTTGGAGTTTTTCAAGCATCTCCTCAAAGCTCAATGATTTAAGTTCTTTTAGTGGTTCTATATAACTTTTCATAACAAGGTTCCATTTTCGATCATCAGAAAGATGACAATATCACACGCATCTAAATATCTTTAGCAGGATAAGACGATAAAAATAAGCACAATAATGGGCTTAGGGAAGATTCGAACAAGTTCCAGATATGAGATCATGGCGGCACAGCAAATCACACAGCACCGAGGTCACAGCCCCATTCCC
>NW_021682690.1:0-1077 GCF_001412515.2 Diachasma alloeum | reverse complement strand
GAAAACTAAGAAATTCGAGGATTCATAAATTCAAAAATTCGAAAATCCACAAATACCGGAAATTTGAAACTATAAGGATTGAAGAATTCATAATTTAAGAATCCTAATGTGAAAAGGAATAGCATCGAGATTCTCGAATCAAAATCGAACTTGAAAATCGATTCTCCGAAAATCGAACGTGAAAGTCGAACTCGAAACTCGAAGGAGACGTAAGTTTTAGCAGATTGCGCCAGATGGCATCTTTGAAAAAATGGCCGCCATGAGGGCTTCTGAATTCTAATTGCAAAAGCGCGTTGCTAATCTAACGTGAAAGTCGAACTCGAAACTCGAAGAAGACATAAGCTTTAGCAGCTTGCGCCAGATGGTATCTTTGAAAAATGGTCGCTATGAGGGCTTCTGAATTCTAATTGCAAAAGCGCGTTGCTAATCTATATTTCTACAGAAATTCAGCAGTTTTCGGTTCAAATTACATTACATATTTGTGGGTGGAAATGAGTAGAAATGTCATAAAACTTGAAGAATTTTTTTTTCTTTTTATGTGTACGAGTATGTGTATGATCATGTGTGTCTACATTTAGAACGATCCCCATCACTCGAAGAGGATTGACGCGAAGGCGCTAAAATTTTGGTAACAAATTAGTACTCCTGAGAGTCAAATCGGTGCAATATTTCAGCTGGGTCGATTGAGCCATTCTTGAGATGGCGCGTTTCCGGGGAAACCGTGTAAAATGGCGCTTAAAATGGCCCATGGGTTGCTGAGTATGATTTTGCGATGTTTCGATTCTATTCCAGATTTTCGATTCTATATGTGGCCTCTCCCTTTTACGAATACGACACTACACAACAGAAAGTATTGCACGTTTTTAGTGCAGGGAAACAACATAAACGATATGGGATTCCCACAATTTATGTACTCTCTTACTCATTGCAGTTTATTCATTATACATAAACTCGTTTTTCAGACTATCCAAGCATATGCGAGTGTAAGTATTGTTTTTTTTTTTTAATTTCAAGATTACTAAGATTTCATAATAGGTACAGATTTCACAATTTACAATGATAGCTACATTCATTTGA
>NW_021682689.1:0-2145 GCF_001412515.2 Diachasma alloeum | reverse complement strand
AAGGTTTTTCGCAAATATAACATATTTTAGCTGCACTAAAATCTCGCGCTTGTTCGTCGCTAAGAGCTATCATTGGTACAATATTCTTCCTATATGTATCTACCATATGCGCAATATCTTCTAGTTTACTGATAAACCATTCAATGCAATTTTCACCGCGATGTATTTTGAATTTTGATAAACTGTGATCGAACGCACAATGTAAATAAAATGCAGCACTATGGGGAATATGTTGTTGATTCCCATTGTTGGCTGAAACTGGTGCAAGGATGCATTCCAAATCACCATAGACTACAAACGGTACCGTTTCTCTGTACTTATACTGTGAAAAACTTAGGATATTGTCTGTTTCCTTAGGAAGTAGTACTCGACACTTGTTCACAGCAAAACAATCTTGCTGATGTCTCTGATATGAAGAGTCTAAGCTGAAGTGACATAAACACCTATCACACAATAATGTTTTTGTTTTACGTTTTGAAATTTGCATCCCAACTAATCTTGATAAGTTTCTTATCCAAGCAAAGTGATAAATAACTCGTGGATCATATCCCACATGATTATCATAGTCATCATCATCACCATTGAAAGCCTCAACTTCACTATTCACCATCAGGAGATGAATGGTTGGTTCTAGTGATTGATACTGACTCAAATAAAACGGAACAATTTCACTCTTCCCCCCATTTTCAGCACTTTCTATACCATACACATTAATAGATAGATGGTTTATTTCCTCAAATTTGGGAATGTTGTTGAGAGTCATGGGAAAATTGAGACTCTCATAATGAAGTTCTACGCTGTAATGAGGATATGAACTTTTCCGACAAGGATTACTGTTGCCTGGTGCTGGAGGATGACGTGCAGCCATGATGGACCACAGGAAACAAAATTCATCATCATTTTGAATATTCACGACAGCCTTTTTCCTCTGCACATCCTTTGGTAGTGCCACAAAAGTCGATAATCCTCCACGTAGTGGTGTATAATGGTTAATGTTCACGTCTAGGTTCATTATTTCTACCATTGACCATCCTGAATCTCGTTCTTGGAATTCCTCTACCTTCTGGAGAAGACGCTCGATCACAAACTTGTCACACCACTTCCATAGATCGGTGGTTGGAAGGATGAGTTCGTTTCTTGTATTGAAAAATTTAGTTTCCTGAATAGTTACATCATTTTTCAATACTTTGAATTTGCATGCCAACACCGTGTTAACTTTCATACTACCTTTTTCTCGTAAAATATTCTGTAACCGAACTACAGCCAAGCTTTTCGCATCACTCAAGAAGTCACCAAGATCTTTATTACGCAAGTTTACAATTGTCCCAGTACTTATTCTTCCATGGAAAATGGATTCCAAGTTTTTCCAGCGAACTCTATACTGCATTGGCGGTGACATACCGACTGTACCTCCAATATGGCGCCGTCTTTCCTTGAATTTCTCATAGAAAAAGTGGATTATGGAAACAGTAGTTTGAATCCTACGTTTATATCCTCCAGAAACGTTTGCTCTTTTTCCAATTTTATTGAAAAGTTCAATATAATGAGTACACTTCCTTAACCACCGCTCAATTTCATAACTTGTCGAAAGATTTAAACGTTGATACGCTCTTTCTATGATTTCTAGCACTTTTATGCAGTATTCGGCTTCCATTGTCACAGCTTGATGTATTATTTTCCCAAATACCACTCTCTGAATGACTCCAGTCGTCTGTCCATGCAGTAATTTATAGGATCATAGGGTTGAGTGTTTTCATGAAACATTGAGCAACTCTCGATGCATCAGTCTCGATGAATGAATCTTTTATCTATTCATTAGTCAGTATTACACTCACGTAAGTCATCACGTTTCCTAATATGAAGCAACTGGTTGGATATAAGAGCGATCGAAATTAATTCCCAGTTCATTCAAACAGCAGTAGCGCTAACAACAAGACTGTGAGATACGTACGAGTGCATAAGTATTCCACCCCGGAAGTGAAACAATAGAGTTTGCATAAAAATCAATAAATAAAAGCAATGGATTCCGGTAAAAAAGAGATTCCTCCACCAAAACCCATCGATTTGGAGAAAATCAATCGAATCTGTCGTGGTGAGGAATTTTTGCCAGTGGTTAAAGTTTCGGAATCGCTGCAGGACAAAGAC
>NW_021682688.1:0-1066 GCF_001412515.2 Diachasma alloeum | reverse complement strand
TCTGAAAAACCTGGAGGTTGATTTACATAGACTTCTGATATTATTTTCCCATTTAAAAACGCTGTCTCAACATCCATTTGCTCAATGTTCAATTTTTCCTGACACGAATAAGATAATAGAATTTTTAAAGTTTCCATTTTGGCAACTGGTGAGTAAGTATTCTCAATAATCTCTTTTTGCTGAAATCCTCGAGCTACCAGTCTCGCTTTGTAAATGTCTTCTGACTTCCTTTTATAAATCCATTTTACATCAATTACTTTCTTACCATCAGGTTTATCTATTAGAGTCCAGGTTTCGTTTTTCTCAATACAATTCATCTCTTTTTCCATCGCTTTTTGCCATCTCCAAACTTCTTCACTATTCATCGCCTCTTCAAATGTTTCAGGTACATTTACATCGGTGCAATTTACATAAACAACATAAGATACATAATCTTTGGTATATTTTTCATTAGGCTTTCTGTCTCGAGTGGATTTTCTTATTAGTGGCTCTTCAATTTTTTTATTACTTGAACTTTCGGATGAGTAAGCAGATTCATAGTCAGTTTCACTCTTGTTATCAATCTCACAATTTTCATTCAAATTTTCATTCTGTACATTTTCTTGAGTTTTTTTAGTGTTAGTTTTGAAACCAATATAATGAACATCTTCTTCGACCACATCGACATGTCTAACTTCAATGATTCTATTATTCAACAATACACGATAACCTACGTCTGAGTAACCCAATAATACACCTACTTTTGCTTTGTCATCCCACTTAGACTTTCTCAAAACTTCAGGAGTTCTGACAAAAACTCGACTACCATATAATTTCAAGTGTTTCACATTTGGTCTCTCACCAAAGAAGATTTCATAGGGAGTTTTGCAATCAACTGTATTTGCTAATGTCCTATTTTTCAAGAATGTCGCTGCTTTAATAAATTCTGGCCAATATATCTCATTTATCTTTGCTTCTTTTGCTAGACATCTGGCTGAGTCCATTATAGTCCTGTTAAACCTCTCAGCTACCCCATTTAATTCGTGAACGTAAGGTGGGCATGGCAATATTTGAATTCCCTTCTCCC
>NW_021682687.1:0-2863 GCF_001412515.2 Diachasma alloeum | reverse complement strand
TTCACGGAGATTTTCGGAGATGGCCGAGTTAGTCGACCGTAACCATTTTAAAGATTAAGGCTGTATTTCGAACATGATTTTAACAAAAATTTTGCTATTCTCCAAAGTTTCCGAGATATTCAATGAAAAATTAACAATATTCAAAATATTCAATAAAGTTGAATGTTGTCATCCTTGAATTTATTTAGACCTCTGAAATTCCGAGACTATATTGCAACCTTGGATTGTTCTTCGAGAAAATTCTCGAAGCTTCTCAAAATTTCCAAGAAATTGAAGAAATTTCTAATTTCAGAAGAAATCTTGTGAGTTTCTAAAAACTTTGAGAAGAGAAATTTTAGAAATAATTCTAGAAATATTGACAAAAATTTCAAGCATCTAGAACTCTAGAAGGAATTCGATAAACCTAGAATTTTTGAAAGAATTGCTTCCGTTTATGAAAATTCCGAAGAAATTTTGAAAAATTCCAGATTTCCATGAATTCCGAGGGAATTGAAGCAAAGACTAGAAAATAGAGAATTCTCAAAACTTCATGAAATTTCGAAACAATTCAAAGATTTCTATACGGAGAGAAATTTTCAAGAGAAATTCTAGTACTAGTACTGGAAAAGAGGGTTAAAGTGACGGCTATGGAAAAATTCTAGTGCTGGCAATGGACATTTTATTGGTGTTCCTGTGAATATTTCACCTAAGTACACGAAAAATTCGCAGGAATACCAATAAAATTTCCAGTGCCAGCACTGGAATTTTTCTCTGGCTGCCACTTTGCCCCTCTTTTCCAGTGCTAGCACTACAATTTTTCTTGAAAATTATCTTAAAAATTTTTCTTGACAGTTTCGGAGGAATCGAAGAGACTTCTGGAGAATTCCAAAGAATTATGCAGGTTTGTCGAATTTTTGGAGGAATTCAAGAAATTTTTAGAAAATTCTTCGAGCTTCTTAAAATTTTCAAGAAATTCAACTAAATTTAGAATTTCTGACGGAATTTCTCAAGTTTCTAGAATTTTTGAGAGGTTAAAGCAGTTCTGTGAATTTGGAAAGAATTTAAAACTTCAGGGAAATTTGGAAAGAATTTATGCATTTGTGGAATTTGTGGGGGAATTCAAGAAATTTCTAGAACTTCTAGAAATTTCGAAAGAATTCAAGCGTTTCTGGAATTATTAAACAAATTCAAGACACTTCCAGAAGTTTCAAGATAATCCTTCAACTGTCTAGGAATTCCGAAAGAATTCCTAGAAATTCGGCATACAATGAAATACAATGAAAGCAATGAACAATGAAAGCAGAAATGCATAGAAAATTCAATGAATATATTTTTGAGAAAAACTATTTAGTTTCACAGAATATAAGAAATTCAAAATATATGAAAAGAGAAAATCATAATGTGATAAAATAATAATATTTAAAGTTCTCAACATTTCCTCAACAACAATGACACGCTTTGATCTATCAAACAACTATTATAATTTGAATATTCATAAATTTCGCAAATTTATGGCAAATTTCGCGCGCATCCAGATTTTTAATTATAAGAAAACCATATGAAAACTCTTATCAAAATTAAAATTTTGAAGGTACAAAACAAAAAATAGGAAAGTGTTCCCCTGGACTTATCAATTTGCATCAGAGGAATTATAAAATTAGTAAAATTTCAGATATAAAAAAAGGGATCTTGAATAATAATAAGTGAAATTGTCCGCCGACAATTCAGTAGCAAATTTTTCAATTTTATTTAGACTATTTTTTATTTTTCATTGAATATCTCGAAAAAGTTGGAGAATAGCAAAATTTTTGTTAACACCATGTTTGGTGAATGACTAGATTTAGGATGGATGTGAGATGAAAATGTGGAGGGAGATGTTGGGAAAATTATTGATGAGCTGGATTTAAAAAATCACACTTTATTTTGTGGGATCGAACCACTTTGTCAAAACTTATGTACACTCTTTGGTAATTTAATTGTTGAATGTCGAATTATACTGATAATTGTCTTTCACTGTTAATTCGTGGAGTCACTGAATTTAGACTGAATTTAATCAACAGAGGTGATGTACTGAACAAAATGGTGATCTTACCAAGACCGGTGATGTACTTGATTACTAGTGAGCTAGGTGAGGTTCAAGAAGCTACTGTACTCGGTGAGGTCCGATATAAAACTTGTACAGGTGNCTTACAAAGACCGGTGATGTACTTGATTACTAGTGAGCTAGGTGAGGTTCAAAGAGCTACTGTACTCGGTGAGGTGTGATATTTATATCACACCTCACCGAGCAAATCACCTGTAAAACTTGTACAGGTGATTTGCCCGAGATAGACTTGTACGGTGAGAGGCTAAGCCTAAACTGATTCGCGCGTGTTTCGGTGACTTATGGCTGAAGACCCGAAGGGTCCCGGAGATTTTCGAAGTAGGCCGATGGTCGACCAGAATGTTCTGGAATTTTAGTTGCGTTTCAAATACGCCGGGGGCAATTCATCATCAGGGATGATGAATTAATTGTTGAGTTTTCTCTGCTGCTCTCTCGTTGATTTGCTTCTTCTTCTTTTGAGTGATTTTCTGGTGCTGATGATGTTCTTCGGAGAATTGTCTGCTGGTGCCGTACTGGTGTTGTTGAGGACGCCGGGGGCGTGGCTAATTCTTCAAGTTAGCCACTGAGAACTTCTAGGTGTCCTTGACGTTGTTACGTCAAGAATGGATTGCTTGACACAACTTTATTAAATTAAAATTCAATATATTGAACCAAAGAAACAAGATTAAATTCAAAGATCGTCTCGAATTTGAGGAATAGAATTCAAACACAAAACCCATTTACAAAGGTCGCATTTTACTTCAATTTTCTAAACCCCAAAAAGGTTTGGAAGCAAAGGTT
>NW_021682686.1:0-1430 GCF_001412515.2 Diachasma alloeum | reverse complement strand
ATTTTACCTGAGTAAATAATATTTACATGGGATAAATTATTTTTTCGTCGTAAATAATCACCGGGGCATAGTGGGGTACTGATATTTTTTTTTTGGAAATGAATCATCAATCAATCAAAAAAAAATTGCCAATAAATCATAAAAAATATTGAATTCTCCCAATAACAATTTTTTGAACATATTCCAACTACTGATCAGGAGTCATTGACAAAAATCACATACACAGTTGTCATCGAATTCTAATTATGAAAAAAAATTAAATTGATGTAACAAATGGCTTTTTAGGCAAAAGTGCATATACCATTTGTTCCATCAATTATCTCAGTGACAAGTGGACTTGAGCAAACATGCCCAGACACTTTTCGTAAGGAATTCAATTTCCTATAAGAAATGTCATTTGACATTTTCTTCTACAATCGATAATTTGCAGGTTAAATCGATAAAATGTACAAAAACTTGTAATTTTCAATGTTTTTAATAAGAATATCAAAATATCTCAATGACTGTCGATTTTACCGAAAAATATAAAAAGTCATCTTTTATCGGAAATTTAATCCTCTACAATAAAGGTCTATTGTCCCAAAATGAATTTATTATCACAATTTACCATTATCAACCATCATTAACCGGTTAGAAATTAATTCTCATAACCAATCACTCGGCGGTAGATCTAAATTCAAACTTAAATTTGAAATTCTTCTTCATCGTACGTTGCATCCTCCTCTTCATCATCTTCATTCTCGAACATGTCCTCCAAGTTGTCATCAAGGGGCTCCAAGCGAATGTTCTTCGGTGGCACATAGGCTTTCAGTCCCTCAGATCCAACAGTTGGAGGATCCAACTCTAATAATTCCACTCCTACCCTCTTCTCTCCATCCACAACACCCGGATACACTTTTTTAATATCTAAAAGAAATGGTATTATCTGTGCCCCGCAATCCTTCCCATGATTCCTCTCCAACTGATGTCCACGATAGAAATAGAGAGCCATGTACTGATGTAACAATTTGGGAATCCTACGACATACAATCGCGGGCTTCAATAAACGGTTTTGATTCTCCAAATCATTTATCGTGTTGATAGGATTGTCTTTATTCACAAATTCATCTTTGCTATGATCTGTCATTAAATGGATGGTATCATCATTAAATATCTCATTGACATTCACATATTGTCGTGCGCTATCAGTGCAATTGGGACTGGTCGATGGTTACAGATATTTCTTAATGTATGGCCACAACTCTCTTTTCGACTTTGCATTGACCCGGAAGAATAATCGTTACTTATCCTCTTTGCAATATAAACCAAGGACTTTTTATTTTTTTAATATATTCCGGCCCTTTCTGCCCTCTGATTGGCTAACTGGCCCTATCCAACTCTGTGCATGCGGCTGTGGATTCTACGCTGCACCGCATTCGCACTCCTATAGA
>NW_021682685.1:0-1104 GCF_001412515.2 Diachasma alloeum | reverse complement strand
GGAGCAGGAGGAGAAGGAAAAGGAGATCGAGAAGGAGTAGAAGGAGAAGTAAAAAGAGAAGGAGATCGAGAAGGAGCAGGAGAGGGAGAGGGAAATGGAGATCGAAAAGGAGAGGGAGAAGGAGAAGGAGAAGGAGGAGGAGAAGAAAAAGGAGAAGGAAAAGGAGAAGGACATCGAGAAGGAGCAGGAGAGGGAGAAGGAAAAGGAAAAGGAGAAGGAGATCGAGAAGGAGCAGGAGAGGGAGAGGGAGAAGGAGAAGGAAAAGGAGAAGAAACAGGAGAGGGATAAGGAGGAGAAGGAGAAGGAGAAGGAGCAAGAGAAGGAAAAGGAGAAGGAGAAGGAAAAAGACAAGTTACCGCGATTTCAACCAGTCATTTACTCATACACGTACACACCCAGCCACACATATATAGATGAGCACTCACGCAGCTTCACCGCCTGCTGCGGCTCCTTCGGCTGTGGCTCCTACTTCTGCTCCTACTCCTATTTCCGCTCCTTCTTCTGTTACTCCTCTTGCTTCGACTCCTGCTTCTCCTTCTGCTCCTGCTTCGTTCCCTGCTTCTGCTCCTTCTCTTGCTTGTACTTCTATTTGTTCTTCTTTCGTTTCTGCTCCTACTTTTCCCTCTGCTCCTGCTTCTCCTTGCGCTTCCTCTGCTTCTACTCCTCCTGCTGCTGGTTCCTCTCGTACTTCCCCTCGCGCTTCTCTTGGTTGGTGCCATTCCATTAGCGAGCGGAAAGAAGTAAGGAACCCTCATGTCAATGTCTTTTTCCTTCTCCTTCTCCTTTTCCTTCTCTTGCTCCTTCTCCTTCTCCTTCTCCTCCTTATCCCTCTCCTGTTTCTTCTCCTTCTCCTTCTCCCTCTCCCTCTCCTGTTCCTTCTCGATCTCCTTCTCCTTTTCCTTTTCCTTCTCCCTCTCCTGCTCCTTCTCGATCTCCTTCTCCTTTTCCTTCTCCTTTTTCTTCTCCTCCTCCTTCTCCTTCTCCTTCTCCCTCTCCTTTTCGATCTCCTTTTCCCTCTCCCTCTCCTGATCCTTCTCGATCTCCTTCTCTTTATCCTTCTCCTTCTACTCCTTCTCGATCTCCTTTTCCTTCTCCTCCTGCTCC
>NW_021682684.1:0-1169 GCF_001412515.2 Diachasma alloeum | reverse complement strand
TAACCTTTTTCATAAAAAATAGTAATTTCGCGTTTTGACACGCAACATACTCCCCCATTGAGAGCTGCGCGATCAATTACTCATTGGAGTTGTGGTCTATGGGCAGTGGTGCCAAGCGTCGAACATTTCGATCTACTTCTCCAGTAGAGGTTCGAACCTTGACCTTTCTGATGATGTTGTCGTCTGATGGATAGGTTTCAATGACGCGACCCAGGCGCCATTTGAGTGGAGGTAGATTGTCATCACGTAGGAGCACCAGCGATCCAATGCTGATGTCATGATGTCCTGACGTCCATTTGTGACGAACGTTGAGCTCAGAGAGGTATTCTCTGTGCCATCGGTTCCAGAAGTGTTGTTTAATTTTCTCCAGGTGTTGCCAGTAGGAGAGACGATTGCTGGGTGTCTCTGTCCAATCTGGCGCAGGGAGATCAGTGCTGATGTCTCCATGCAGGAAGTGAGCAGGTGTGAGTGCGGTGAAGTCGTTGGGGTCCGATGATAATGGAGTTAGAGGTCGGGAATTGAGGATTCCTTCAATTTTGATGCACAGTGTATTGAGCTGTTGATAAGTTAACAACTCGTTTCCGATGACCCTCTTCATGTGGTGCTTGCAAGATTTGACGGCAGCTTCCCAGATGCCACCGCAGTGAGGAGAGACAGGGGGAATGAACTTCCATTCAATACCCTGTTCAGCGAGATGTTGATTAATGAAGTCACTGTGCTTCTCATCGTTGAGAAGAGCGTACAGTTCCTTCATTTCTTTATAGGCACCGATGAATGTTGTTGCATTGTCTGAATGTAGGACTCTGCAAGATGGATGTCTGGAGATGAATCGGCTGAGGGTAGCCAAAAATTCTTCACTGGTCAAATCGTTGACCAGCTCGATATGCACTGCTTTGGTGGTGAAACATACGAAAATGCAAACCCAAATTTTCAGTTTTTTGAGGTTGCGATGTCTTTTTTCTTTGATGGAGAATGGACCACAATAGTCCACTCCGGTGTGAGTGAAAGGCTTCGTCTGGGTGATGCGTGCGCTTGGGAGATCTGCCATTAGGTAGTTGACTGGAGGTGGATCTACCTTGGCACAGTTGATGCACTTGTGAATGATGTATCTCACTTGACTACGTCCGTCGATGGGCCAATACCGCTGTCTGAGTAGATGAAGAGTAGTC
>NW_021682683.1:0-1419 GCF_001412515.2 Diachasma alloeum | reverse complement strand
CGGTCAAAACTTTTCTTGGCCGATACGCTACCGCGTATCTCGATTCTTTAAACGATTTTTATTTTTATTGGACAATAAGTTTGCAGGGAAAAAAATTTGGAATGTCGAAAAATCGAAGCGACAACTCCAACATGAGAGTTTTTTTAATGTTTAATCATGTTTTTTTTCACTCCAGCATGAGACTCGGAGACGCTAGCGTGTTATAATATAAGAACTTCCATTTGAGCCTCATTCGACTGTAAATTTCCGAACTTTACACAATGTTTTTATTATTAAAACTTTGCAGGTTTATATTTGAATGACAATCAATTTTCCATCATATAAAGGATTTGTTCGGAATCGTAATAAATTTATTACTATTCAGAATTTTACCAAAAATCCATTTCATGCCTAAAAAAATAATGTTTCCGGAAGTATAATTGAAGAAAATCACTTTAATTATGTATTTGTAAATAACGAATGTTTAAAAAAGTAATACGTTTGTGCAAAATGTAATTTTAATGGCGCTGAGTGATATTTATAACTTATAAAACTCAGTAGGAAAATACATGATGGATTATCGTTTCGCTCTCTTCTTCTTTTTAAATACTGTTATTGTTTGCAGAAAATATTCCGAAAAAAAAAAATTAGATTGTCGCAGAATCGAACCGACAACTTCAGCATGAGAGTCTGAGACGCTAGCGGCACGCTGGCGCGTTATATTATTTTTACATCACCTTTTCTGATACATATTCATTATAGCCAATGGAGCCTTATTGAATATGTTTGTCCCATTGCTCAAGTAATTTCAATTGTTTTTAATTAAACTTTCATTTCTCAATTTTCTCCTAATATAATTAATAACTTGAGAGATGGAAAAAAGGAATAAATAAAATATGAATATAAGAAATCCTGATAAATTTAATTCGTCCATGAAAATTATATATATTAGTGTCAGTTTTCTTTTTGATTGATCCCTCTATTTTTAACGCTAAAAATTTCTTTTTCTTTCATAATNATTGAAGGGTTATTAGGGATAGAAATAATGATTAAACACAGTTTTATAATCGTCAAAGTAATTAAGCTTTATTCAGCAACGTAACGCGACAACGGTCGAGGCACAAGTGGTGCATAGTACGAGTATATCTTTGAGAGGCGCAACGGCGCCGTGGCGACGCAGTCTGCCACACTGTCGGTAAAGAGGGAGACTGGCGTAGGGCGCTATATTCCAACACTCCCTCCCGCCATAGGCAGTATCCTCTTTTCCTCTCCAGTCTTCTTCTCTCCTAGTACTCTTTTCTCTCCTCGTATTCTATTCTCGTTAATCANCAGTTGATTTAACTCCTCAGTTTCCATCTCGCCTAATCAGTTACTTCCTAAATAAACAGAAAAAAATAATTTAGATATTTACGTTCATTATTAGATCCATCAAACGCTTGT
>NW_021682682.1:0-2250 GCF_001412515.2 Diachasma alloeum | reverse complement strand
TTGAAATTTCGGCTCATGATAGCTATGAATGAGCCTCACTTTGGTGCTTCGTTTCAGCTCGATCGGTGAAGTAGTTCCTGAGATATAATCACCTGTTTAAATTTCGTTTTTCCGCAATATCTCGCCAACAACTGCACCGATTTCAATTTTTTTTTTCCGAACTATTCATCTCGATGGCCTCTATCTAGATCACTCATATCATATAAGTTTGGAAATATTGCCGTTTATCCGTTTTTTCATAAAAAACACTGTACGCGGGATAAGTCAATGAAAAAACGAGCTAGCGACTTGAAATTCGGTATGCTGCTAGCTTTTGTAACATAGACGGTTCGTATTTTCGATGAGGTCAATCGGTCGAGCGGTTCGCGAGATATTAAATTTTTTGTGAAAATCTATTCTGTCAAATATCTCGTCAACTACTTGACCAATTAAAAATTTTCTTTTTTCAAAATATCCGTCTCGATCGCTACTATCTAGATCATTGAAAATATATATACCCGTCCATACAACCTTTTGGAGATATCCTCGTTTTTCTTTTTTTTTATTTTCTCATTCTTGTGCGGTTGATAACTTGTGACAAAAAAACGATATGAATTTGAAATTTGACATGTATATCTCTGTTATAATACCAAAGGTCCGTACTTTAAATCAGTGCCATCGGCACAGTGGTTTAGGAGATATTATTTTTTTTGAATAAATCCATTTTATTAAAAGTTTAAATATTTTCTTCTGAACATCCTGTACAGTATGGATCATTGCATTGAGCGAGGGTGAGGTAATATACTGACATTATTTAAAAAATTAGACGATAGCATGGATTTCATCGGACCATTCTTTCCCAGTGGCAATGTGGAGATCTGGTTTGAGTGGAATTCATATTTCTTGCCAATGGAAACAAATCAAAGGAAATAATTGAATCAGAATAGAACAACATACTTTGATTGATAAGAAAAGTAAGAGAAAATGATGATTTTACAAATGCGAGTTGAGAATAAAAAATTGATGGCTCACTATCGAATTTGGTTCTCATCTTTTAATCTCTAATATGCTTCCCTTCGGAAGCTTACTATCAATGAAATTGGTAGAAAAAAAAAGAAAAAAAACATAATAAGAAAAAAAAGTAACGATCATTCGTCTTGTATCAAGTAGGCTTCTACCCCTGCTTGTTTCATCCCTAAATCGCAATTAGGAGGGTGAGGTGAATTTTTAATTGCCGGGAGTCACTGTGCGCCGCAAAACAATTATTTTTCTTACTGCGCTGTGATTTTCATGACAGTTCCTTTCATTTTTTACAGAGATTAAAAGATGAAAGAGGGTTAATTGATGGGTAATTTGGTTATCCGTCAAACAGCCTTTTTTTCATCCGAAATTTTTAGCTGCAAATTTCACCGTATTTATGTTGAATTTTCTAAAATTGGATCACCAAAAACCCGAATCTGCACACACATACATACAGATTCCCCCTAAAAACATTTCTTTACGTTTCATAACGTTGTGGACCATTTGCAACCAAAATTAGAGAATCGAAAAATCGACCAAAAACAATGCTTCCCTTCGGACGCAAAAAGGGCAATTCGACGGAGAATTAAATGTCCCATCAATTAACCCTCTTTCATCTTTTAATCTCTGTAACAAAAAAATATAAACTGCCATGAAATTCATGGGCCAGTGAGAAAAATAATAGTTTGGCGGTGCACAGTGACTCCTGGTAATTAAAAATTCACCTCTCCCTTCCTAATTAAGATTAAGGGATGAAAAAAGGGCAGTTCGACGTTGAATTAAATTTCCCATCAATTAACCCTCTTTCATCCCTTAACCTCTGTAACAAAAAAATATAAACTGCCATGAAACTCAGGGGCCAGTAAGAAAAANAATTAACTCTCTTTCATCCCTTAATCTTTGTAACAAAAAAATATAAACTGTCAAGAAACTCAGGGGTCAGTAAGAAAAATAATTCTTTCGCGGCGCACACTGACTTTTCACCATTCGCCCGCGAATTAAAAATTCACCTCTCCCCTCCTAATTGAGATGAAGGGATGAAAAAAGAGCAGTTCGACGGAGAATTAAATTTTCCACTCATTAACCCTCTTTCATCCCTTNTAATTGAGATTAAGGGATGAAAAAAGGGCAATTCGACGGAGAATTAAATTCCCCATCAATTAACCCTCTTTCATCCCTTAATCTCGGTAACAAAAAAATTGAAACTGCCAAGAAAGTCAGGGGCCAATGAGAAAAATAATAGTTTCGCGG
>NW_021682681.1:0-1252 GCF_001412515.2 Diachasma alloeum | reverse complement strand
AAAAGAATGTAACTAGTAGGCAAAGTAACGGTCAAATATCTTCTGTCGAATATCGTCGGTCGCCTGCTTGATTCATTTGAATTTAAAGCGGAACAAGTCCGAAAATTTATGGGTACAGATCGACTCAGAATTCACCCCTGAATTGATCTATATATACCCCTGGAGACGTTTTTTCGTGGCCCCGTCCGCCATCTTGGAAACTTTAATTTCTACCAATTACATTGGTAGTAGGCTTCCGAAGGGAAGCATACCAGAAAGTAAATGTGGCGGTTTGTGACTTCTGCCAAATTCCAAGATTTCTATTCACAAATGAAAATATCCATAGCCTAACTTGGTTCAAATATTCAAATGTCCGTACGCATCTCAGTCAATAGAATGATTACCCACCCATACCCTGCAAAATATTCGAAACCACATATGGGGAATTCCATGTGAACTCAACGTGAGCAAAACCTTCATCATCGTCAATTATATTGCAGATTTTTTCTGTGGTTGTACATGGAATAAGATGACTTCTCAAATTTTTTCATATTTTTTTAATGCATCCTGTGAGCCGCCATGTTTTTTTCAAGTTTTGTCTTCAAATGCCTGTAACTTCCGTAAAAAACAACCCAATGAAATTTTTTTTTTTCAAAATACGCGTTTTCGGACGAACTTTTTATTTAAAAATATGACAAATTTTTTTCCTTCGTTCTTCCATTGACTTTCTTGAAAAAACATGAAAAAAACTTGAGGAGTCATCTTATTTTATATACAACCACAGAAAAAATTGGCGATATAATTGACGATGGTGAGGGTTGTGTCCACGTTGATTTCACATGGAATTCCCCATATTTAGCTGATCAGTAAAATGGATTTCTCATCTTGAGTACCGACCATTGATATTACAAGAGATGTATATCAATACAAAATTTTAGTTCGAAATTGTTTCTGTATCACAAGTTATCAGCCCCACAAAAATGAAAAAAACAAAAAAACAGAGAACCGTAAATATCTCAAAAACTTTATCCAAAAGGGTGTATATATTTTGATTGATCTAGATAGCGGTAGTCAAGACGAGTATTTTGAAAAAAAAATTTTTAATCCGTTCAGTAGTTACCGAGATATTTGATAAAATATATGGTCACTAAAAGTTGAATATCACGCGAACCGCTTGGTCGATTGACCCCATCTGAAATACGAACCGTCTATATTACAAATGCCAGCAGCGTACAAAATTTCAAGTCGCTATCTCTTTTTTTCATTGAGTTAT
>NW_021682680.1:0-1016 GCF_001412515.2 Diachasma alloeum | reverse complement strand
ACATTGTCACGTCTTGATAATGAAATGAAAGAAATCTTAGAATCGGGTTTATACGCTGATGAACGTGAGAAATGGAACGCATTTCAACAGATTTGACAACGTTATCTCAGTTTGGTACACAATTCTCACCAGTTGTCGATGGATACTGAGACTTTTGATAGCCCGAAATAATCAACCTACCAAAAACATGCTCAAATTTCACGAATTCGGCCACGTTTTTCCAGTTCTCGTGTGTATGATTACACTGACATTATTGAATCAAGTATATGACGTATATTGAATCAAGATCAATAATTGAAAGTGTGCCGAAAAGATACCGAAAAAATGCTGCAGCACTCCTACGCAAACTGCAGACCATGCCAAGAGAGGTTATATGTTGGGACGGAGAAGATGTGGTTAGCATCAACGGGAAACTTGTCAAGAATTCACAAATATAGTAGATCTTATTAACGAGGCCATGCGGTCACGAAAGAAAAAGATGACAGTTGGAAGAAAATTATTTGGGAATGTACTAAAATCGCATAATGTTCCTCGGGAGTTCATTGGTAACGAAGAGTTGTTACAGTCAACTCTCAATATAGAGACGTCTACACGTCGAGGAAACAGTCGTCGACATCAAAAGATTATAAATCCTATAGAAGAAGAAGAAGACAGTGTCGAGTCGTAGAATAGTATCGGAAATACTCAAAACGGTGGGTCCCTGAAAATACGATGGACAAAACTGAGAANAAATATAGTAGATCTTATTAACGAGGCCATGCGGTCACGAAAGAAAAAGATGACAGTTGGAAGAAAATTATTTGGAAATGTACTAAAATCGCATAATGTTCCTCGGGAGTTCATTGGTAACGAAGAGTTGTTACAGTCAACTCTCAATATAGAGACGTCTACACGTCGAGGAAACAGTCGTCGACATCAAAAGATTATAAATCCTATAGAAGAAGAAGAAGACAGTGTCGAGTCGTAGAATAGTATCGGAAATACTCAAAACGGTGGGTCCCTGAAAATACGATGGA
>NW_021682679.1:0-1828 GCF_001412515.2 Diachasma alloeum | reverse complement strand
AATATTCGAGAACCGTTGATCAAAATTCGACATAATAATTCGTTTTGTGCCTCGCGCCACAAGTACTCCCCTTCTGCGAAAAGAGAAAAAGAAAACAAGACCAAATAAAGCAAAAAAAAGAAAATCAATAATATCGATTGTCGCCAACAGCTGATAAGGTTTAGCGAAAGCTTTTGAATTGCTGACGTTGATGAACAGGTGTCGGTATACGATGGCGATACGAAGATGAATGTCGAGCTGTTCCAGGTTAAGATGACTCGGATGGAGTCGGTCGTTATTCGTGTGTTGTTGTTCGTTCGGAAATTTGCCGTTCGCCCGATTTTGTTGGAACCAAGTGGAGTGGAGGTGACCAAGGGCTCTTCAAATGTTGAGTTTTCCCAGTCGTTTCGTCTGATTCCACTGTGGCAATTAAAATTGGTCGTGGGCGATGCTGTTCGTCGAAGGTGAAGCTGTCGCAGTCTGGTCGGAGTTGTGTCCATGTCGAAGACGGTGATGATGGGCTGTTGCCGGGTACTGTTATCAATGCGTGTCGAGACGAAGGCGAGAGCAAGCGAGAGATGCGTACCTTGAAGTCTGTGACTGAGCGAGTAGTATACGAGCCTGACGTTGGTCGAGGCGAATGTCGTTCGTGCCTGAAGAACCTGATTGAGGCGAAATGATACAACCAGAGCTCAGCATTGACGTGCGGCGATGATGAAGTCGTTGAATCCAGAGCCAGGTATATCGGGGCGAAATACCCGATCGCGTTGATCGTGGGCGAAGCGTTGAGCGGTGTTGAACGTCGTTAGCCCGATCGTGTTGATCGTAGGTGAGATGTCGGGTGTTGTGTTGAACGCCGTTAATCCCATCGCGTCGATCGTGGACGAGGCGTCGTGGTTCGGTGTTCGGTGATCGGAGAACGGCGATGACCGGGGGCTCTTCGACTGTTGAGTGATGCCAGTGGCATCATTTTGGAACTCCGTTTTGGTAATGTCGAGTGTGTCCGGGTTGAGAGGTCGTGTCTTGCTGGTTGAAGGAACGAGAACCGCCGCTAAAGATCCGTTGATTCCCTGTGGTAAGCAAGACGACCGGCAAAATTTCAAGGGTCATACCAGCACGCGTTGTTGTTGGGTGCTGGCGAAGTTGTTCGAGTAAGGAGGCGAGATCAGGAGTGAGCGCGAGAGCGTGCGATGCTTTGCCCCTTCAAAGCACATGTTAGCTCACTGATCATGGTCGTTGGCTCCTGGACGGCGTTGATACGTACTGCCGACAATGCGATTTCGAATAGTTGGTCGGCCAGGATTGCGAGCTTGTCGAGAGCCATGTCGGTTTGTGACGCGAGGATGGACGGCGTCGGCGTCAGCAGTTGGTTCAGCTACTTGGTGCGATAGATGTTAGCGGGCCCTGTTGTCGAAGACCCTGAGGTGACGCGGGAGTTATGTCGAAAATTATCAGCTCTTCGTTATTCGTCATAACGTTAGCACCAAATAGAAATAATGAGTCCGGAAACACTCAGTGCAACACAATGTCCTTGCGTGCTCAGCAATGCACTGAAATTCACAAAACTCGAACGCAGCGCGTAAACGACATAACACACGAGCGTACGCGGCACCCAAAACCACTCACAAAGTACACGATCGAAATGCACTCAAAATTCGTTGAATAGTCGTGCACGTTAACGCTATGTAATTAATAGCAGAGAACGCGAAAGAAAACTATTAACTGATCACGTCGGGGTCACCGGTTGTGGCGGTTTAGTGCGGGTCGTGAAATAAGAACTCTTGGTTGTGGAATAAAGACTTTTGTATTTAGATTTGAAGAGACGTGTTTACATCGTGTTTCGGTATCG
>NW_021682678.1:0-1833 GCF_001412515.2 Diachasma alloeum | reverse complement strand
CGCAACGCTGAATCCAAACGCGGCATCCATCCGGAAGCCAAAGATGTCACAAATATGTCAAGTTTCGCAGGTTAAAAAAATTTTCCTGCGAAACTTGACATGTTCGTTTATATGCAGGAAGGTTGGAGAGAAATACCCGATTCATTTTGAAGCTTGAGGGGTATTTTGAGGAACAATTTTCCAACTCGGATTTCAGCCAATCCAAGCGCAGTATTTGACGCTGTCAAACAGTTTTATTTCGGAAATTTCTAAAAAATTTCCGACGGTGATTCACCAGTAGCTTTTCAAATGTTTATCATCTTTCAACGCGCTTCACGTTGAATATTCTGTGTGACATAGACAAAAAAGTGGGTTATTCCAAACGTAATGTATCCGGATGCTGTTCACTGGACTCTGCTTGGCCGAAATCCGAGTGAAGAAATATTCCGTTAAATACCACTCGTGCTGCAAAATTAATCGGATATTTTCCTCAAGCTTCCCTGCCTAGGAACAAGTGTGGCAAATTTTGCAGAAAAATCTTCTTAGCCTGCAAAATTTGCTACAATTGTTCGTAGGCAATGAAGCTATCGGAAAATATGCGATAATTTCGGAGCACTAGTGGTATTACTACTGATTATTTTTTCTCTCACAATTACAGTCAAAAGAATCGTTAGCGGTTGTTTGGTTTGTTGTTTGTTGTTGGTTGTTTGGCCCATGACAGCGGGAGATATCCGAAAATATCCGAAATAATACCCTGTAAGTAGCCCCAAATTCAACAATTCTATTGGTTGTAATTTGATTGCGCGAAGAAATAATCGAAACTATTCCCTTCAGCTGAATTGCCAACCAATGGAAATCTAGTATTTCACATTTTGCGGTGGAGAGGGGGTAGGATTATTTTGATAATTCCTTCAATTCACATTCCAATTGGGTGACACCGTGATTACAAAATGAAATCGATTATACATTATGACACGTGATTACGACACTGATTACACTGATCAATGATTACAGTGATTACCACTGTCAAAAAAGGTGATTATATGATTACACAATGATGACATGATTTCATTGATTGCAGTCAGTAATTACTAAATATTTGTGATGATTGAAATCATAAAGAAGTCACCTTTGATATTAACCCTTCAAGTACGGGGAGTATAGTGCCCGAATGGTCCGTACGGCCGGGGCTAGTTGCCAATAGCGTGTTAACGGTCGATCCGATGGAGCGACCCCGGCACGGGGACAAGAAGGCGACTCGATCTATTAGGATCGTCCACGTACGTAAGGGGTTAATGAATTTACAAGTTAAAAAATTATCTATTCATTAATCAATTATAGCACAAACTAGTCTCCGTACCGTTTCGTCTCGTCACGGTTTTACTAGATGAGACCGAGACCATACCGTCCAAGAGGAATCGAGACGATACCGAGACCAGACTGCCTCTGGAGCGAGAGTTTCGTCGAGGCTTTCGTTGAGACTTTCACCGAGACACGCACAAGGGATACACATGAGGGTCACAAGGGGATGATCTAATTTTACGAGTGAAATGTTACGCGACTCAAACATCATGAGGGCCAAGAAGGGGAAACATCACGAGAGTCACAAGGGTATGATCGAATTTTACGAGGGTCAAACATCACGGGAGTCATCAGGGCATGGTCGAATTTAACGAGGGTCACAAGCAGATAGTCAAATTTTACAAATGTCACAAATCACGTGAATTACGAGGGTCACCAGGGGATAATCAAATTTGACGACGGTCAACCATCATGAGTCAGGTAAGGATGTTAAATTTCGCAAGGGTCAAACGTCATGACGGACACAAAGGGGACCCCCTTGTGACCCTTGCG
>NW_021682677.1:0-2411 GCF_001412515.2 Diachasma alloeum | reverse complement strand
TATGCATCTCATCGGTGATAAATATGAATAGAATATCATAGAGGCAACGCGAAGGTATGGTATAAGATACCCCGATGAACAACATCGTCGATACTCGCAAGCGAGAGAACGCCCTGATGTCACAAAGTCATGGAGAGAGACTATTCTGAGTATTTATTTCTCAACTTCCGAATTGTATCCATATAAGTATTCATTTTGTACACACTAACAAACATACGCCATACGACCGGAAAAATAATCATATTTTCTTTTTTTTTTTGTTTCAGAATCGTAAGACGCATTCCATATCACTCCATTTTCCCATTCGATTCTTCGGTTTTTGAAAATGATTTGGCGGGCGAGAGGGCATTGGGGGAGCGTTTTAATGTCGATAGGTTGGTAACAGACTTGAGAGGCAACATAACGAGAAGAAAAAACATTTTCATCTATTTTTTTTTGGGATTTTCAAAATTATTTGCCGGGTGAGGGGCTGATTATGGAGCGTTTTAATTTTGACAGGTTGGTAGCGTGGTAACAGACCCAACTGACTACTCAAAAACAACGCAAGAAAAACAAAAAAAAATAATATTCAATTTTCTAATTCCCAATCGGGATTTTGAAAATTATTTGGCGGGCGAGGGGGTGATAATGGAGCGTTTTAAAGTCGATAGGTTGGTAACAGACTTGATAGGCAACATAACGAGATGAAAAAACATTTTCAAATATTTTTTTTTGAATTTTCAAAATTATTTGCCGGGTGAGGGGCTGATTATGGAGCGTTTTAATTTTGACAGGTTGGTAGCGTGGTAACACACCCAACAGACCACGTCAAAAAAAAGAAGAAAAACAAAAAAAAATAATATTTCATTTTCTAATTTCCAATCGGGATTTTGAAAATGATTTAGCGGGCGAGAGGGCATTGGGGGAGCGTTTTAAAGTCGATAGGTTGGTAACAGACTTGATAGGCAACATAACGAGATGAAAAAACATTTTCAAATATTTTTTTTGGAATTTTCAAAATTATTTGCCGGGTGACGGGCTGATTATGGGGCGTTTTAATTTTGACAGCCTGGTAGGTTGGTAACAGACCCAACAGACCACGTAAAAAAAACGCAAGAAAAACGAAAAAAAAAAAAATATTTACAGACCCAATTGACTACGCAAAAAAATGCAAGAAAAACAAAAAAAAATAATATTCAATTTTCTAATTCCCAATCGGGATTTTGAAAATNTTTGGAATTTTCAAAATTATTTGCCGGGTGACGGGCTGATTATGGGGCGTTTTAATTTTGACAGCCTGGTAGGTTGGTAACAGACCCAACAGACCACGTAAAAAAAACGCAAGAAAAACAAAAAAAAATAATATTCAATTTTCTAATTCCCAATCGGGATTTTGAAAATGGTTTGGTGGGCGAGGGACTGATTATGGAGAATTTTAATTTTGACAGGTTGGTAGCTTGGTAACAGACCTTACAGACAACGTAAAAAAAACGCAAGAAAAACAAAAAAAAAATAATCTTTCATTTTCTAATTCCCAATCGGGAATTTGAAAATGATTTGGTGGGCGAGGAACTAATTATGGAGAACTTTAATGTTGACTGGTTGGTGGGTTGGTAACAGACCCAACAGACCATGCAAAGAAAACGCAAGAAAAACGAAAAAAAAAATCCATTTTCTAATTTCCAATCGGGATTTTGAAAATGATTTGACGGGCTAGAGGGCATTGGGGGAGAGTTTGAATGTCGATATGTTGGTTTACCAGCCCTGATAGGCCTCATGGAGAGAGAAAAAAAAACATTCTCAAATAATTTTTTTGGAAAAAAAAAATTATAATTTTTTTGTTTTTGAAAATTATTTGGTCGCCGAGGGGGTGATAATGGAGCGTTCCAATGTCAACAGGTTGGTAGGTTGGCAACAGACCCAACAGACCGCATGAAAAAAATTCCCAAAAAACAAAAAATTATAATATCTCATTTTCTCATTTCCTTTTTGGATTTTCGAAATAATTTTGGGCGGGAGAGGGCAATAAGCGGAGTGTCGTTGACGTGGATCAATATTCCACCCCAAAAAATGGGTGAAAAAAATTAGGATCCCTTTTTTAAAAATAAAATTCGGCCCTGAAAAAGTAGTCACATCCAAAATAAAAGAAACAGTCAGACAAAAAAAAATTGTCTGATCCAAAAACTGAAGAGGAACTTTCCTCTTCAAAACCTTTTCAGGATTATGGTCGGTTGTGGGACACCCTATATATATGTATATATATATATTTTAACGAGATTTTCTCGTTACGGGTTGAAATCCCCTTAAAAAGATACGTGAACTCNCCTTTTCAGGATTATGGTCGGTTGTGGGACACCCTATATATATGTATATATATATATTTTAACGAGATTTTCTCGTTACGGGTTGAAATCCCCTTAAAAAGATACGTG
>NW_021682676.1:0-1769 GCF_001412515.2 Diachasma alloeum | reverse complement strand
GCAGCAGCCATGCGAAACATTTCCAGTTTCGGTAGATCCAGCAGAAAGATGTCGGACACTCGCTTTGGTAGATAAACGATGCACTCATCGTTCAACACAACTGTCACTTTGTTGCCAAACTTCGTAGGGATGATCTTCAAATCCGTTACGGGATACACCTGGTCGAGAGTTAGCTCTGCTCGACGTTTGGTAGGCAGGAAATCCCCCATAGTTGCAATTTTATTGATTTCAGAGAGATTCGTTGCTTGGTTCGTCTCCATTTTGACTGTTCTCTCTCTGCTGTTTTCACTGGATGTTGTTGGAGAATTGTATGGTCACCGTTGCAGGCAATCGACTGGATAACCACTGATTGCACTAACGGTACTTATAGTCTTTCGATTAGGGGAGGGGAGGATGCGATTATTGGCTATTATTTCAACGGTCAAAAGACTATTGGGGGAGTGGGGTAGCATGCAACGTATTTCTCAACGGAAAAATTACTCTCAGAATCTCAACCGTCAGATAATTCTTGAGAATTCCATCCAACGTATTTCTCAACGGACAAATTGATCGCAGAATCCCAACCGTCGATAATTCCTGAGAAATTCAGTAGGTACTCGAGATGCAAACAAAGACGATCGTTGCTATAAATGGATGTGCATCTTCATTGAGTTCGCTAGTGTAATTCCAAGATGGATCGTAACATCATCCCCTGTGCTCGAATAATTGAAATTCTGGAACATGCTTACCAGAATGCACTCTCTCAAGACATCGACCAATGGATTAATCGGTGTATCCACTATATTCAACTTTATAGAAAAACTCTCACCAAAGCTAATCTCTCTGATGGTGAGAAAAATCAAATTCTATCGACAATCGCGCGAATCCAAGGATACCAGGAGAGTTTCAGGAATAGACAACGTCGAGGGGGTCGAGTGCAGGTTATATTCACAACGGCTTTTTTACACTGTATATAGTACGGAAGCTCTGCGTAAGTCGATAAACCTGCAGCGAGTGGACTATATCGATTGATATTAACCATTAAATTTATCACTTCGATTAATTCCCACCCTGAATCACGTTCTTGGAAATCCTCGATTTTTATAAGCAGTGGTTCAATAACATTCTCATCAAACCATGCCCCCAGGTCTGTAGCTGGTAGAATAATTGCATTTTTCGTATTAAAATGTTTTATTTCTTTGATAATGGTCTCTTCCTTCTTGATTTGAAATTTACAAGCTAATATACTGTTTACTTTCATATTCCCATTAGTCTCGAGAAGATTTTTTAAACGCGGAGTTGTTAATTCTTTGGCATTACTCAGAAAGGCGGCCGGATCCTTGTTTTGTAGATTAATCACAGTACCAGTGCGTATGCGACCTTGAAAAGCTGAGGGTCCATCCCTCCAGCGTACTCGATCTGTGTTTCTTCTCTGCTACCTGATGGCACCTGCACTCGACCCCCTCGACGTTGTCTATTCCTGAAACTCTCCTGGTATCCTTGGATTCGCGCGATTGTCGATANAATGGTCTCTTCCTTCTTGATTTGAAATTTACAAGCTAATATACTGTTTACTTTCATATTCCCATTAGTCTCGAGAAGATTTTTTAAACGCGGAGTTGTTAATTCTTTGGCATTACTCAGAAAGGCGGCCGGATCCTTGTTTTGTAGATTAATCACAGTACCAGTGCGTATGCGACCTTGAAAAGCTGAGGGTCCATCCCTCCAGCGTACTCGATCTGTGTTTCTTCTCTGCTACCTGATGGCACCTGCACTCGACCCCCTCGACG
>NW_021682675.1:0-1860 GCF_001412515.2 Diachasma alloeum | reverse complement strand
GAGAAGTCATCGATGAACACAGAAATAAATCTGTATCCCTTAGGATGAGCAATTGGAGTAATGGGCCCCATCACATCTGAGTGAACTATTTGCAATGGTGCTGTTGCTCGCCTGCGCACCGATGGGAATGATAATTTATTGAATTTAGACGTTAAGCACACCTCACAATCTCTAATGAATTCATCATCAAATTTTACTGCATTTAATTCTTTATTATCTGGGAATTTCTTTTGTAATGCCTTGAGGTAACTCGTTGAGGCATGTCCAAATCTACAATGCCACAACATGACATTCTGATTCTTCAAATAGCTATCTTTATCAATTGAAAGTTTTGGAAAAACTTCTACCGAATCATCCCATGGTAATTTATCAACATCTTGCAATTTCCTATCCCAAATGGTGTAATCAAAATTTAATTGTTCATAGGGAATCTTTTTTTTAGTAATTATTTTCTCTTTTATTAAGTTTTCACTCCCTTTTTCATTATGCTTTTCTTCCTTTGCCTTTTCTTCAATTTTATTTTCTTCCTCATTACTCTTATCAATTTCGTCTGTTTTCTCACTTGTTTCATTCTGTAAATTTGATGTGACACTTCTGGTAAGATATCTTTTCACCTCATTCTCACCCCCAGTGACATCAGCATTTGCTACTACTCGCCTGTTTATTTGCTTGAAAGAATTCTCACTGATAGAGTTTGACTTTACTATTTCTAAATCGATTACCCAGTAAAGTTTTCTGTAAATCCCCGAGATGAAAAGTTTATTCGACACTGGATCAAATATATCAATTTTCTTGTCATCTAAGTAGATTGCTAATCTCATTTCGGCAAATTTTCTTAATGATAGTAGATTTGCTTTAAAAGCTTCTGCAAAAAATAACTTTGTCAATTTCTTGTAATTTACCACTCGCCAGTTCAATTTCTATTTTTCCTGCTCCCTACGTTTTCAAGTCCGCTGACTCATTTTTATTAGCACACCTAATTACTCCATAATCTAATCAATTGAATGTTTTAAGAATAATCCTAGAATTTGTTAAATGCTCGGTCGCGCCTGAATCTGCCAGAAAGTCTGTCAGAAACTTATTTCCATTTGTTTGTTGACTATCTGCATAAAATATTTCAGCACTTGATTGATCATAATTTTCTTTTTCCTTACCTTGAGTGGAGTTATTTTTCTCTGTAGGTTTGTCGGATTTGGATTTCTTGTTTGATTTGTGAGATGACTTAAACCCGTGTTTGTTCTCGCCTCTTTTATAAGAGAACCGACTCTTATCGAATCTTCCTCCTTTACTTGGACCATGTGTTTCACCTCTCATTGGTGTTTTCGTTCCTCTATCGTTACTTCTATATTGATTTTGATAATTGTTTCGATAATTAATTTTTGAATTAGAATTATACCTTGGAGTCTGCTTAGAGTATCCTGAGCCATTTGGTGTATTGTCATTGTGAGTTATGTTTGTGCAATCTCTCGCCTTGTGATTCCCAAACTGGTTCCACCTGTAGCACAAGTATCCTTTCTCTTTATTGGGACAGTCTGGTCCCTTGTGTCCATATACCTGACAAGCAACACACCTTGGCCCCTTGTGCTGTGCAAAATTAGCAGTTTTAATATCAGAATCTGAGAGCTCACTTTTCATAGTAGCTTCTTCTTCTAATATCGCAATTTTCAACTCGCCAAAAGTCAAGCCCACACCTAGCTATAGCTTTCCTTGTTACTTTTTCAATGATTTTAATGTTGAGAAAAGCTTTTATTACTGCATTGTAGAATGCATCTTTCTTTTCGCTTTTACTCAAAGGAATGGTGTCAGGAGCTTTTTCATAAGTTGCAATTTTCTCATCAAACATATCGTTAAACTCGCCAG
>NW_021682674.1:0-1810 GCF_001412515.2 Diachasma alloeum | reverse complement strand
TTGGTATTTGCCCGCAGGATGGAATCAAGTGCACTTTATAGATTTTGATGTGTAGATTCAGGATCTGGCGTTGTTTTGTCTCTAACACGTCTAGTTTTTGAAAAAATGAATATTTAAGTTGCTGAAATGACCGAAAATGCACGTCTTTGACATTTAATAATCTGGTGATCAGGAAAAGTTATAATCTAGCAAAAATTGAGAAAAAAATACAAAATCTAATGAACAAACTGATATCTCGGGATTTTCATTTGAATGGATGGAAACGGAATTAAAAAAATGTAATGAAAATGAATTTTCGGTACTTTTTAGGGTTATTGAGTGTTTTTTATTTTGTTCGATGTAGTTATCGAATGTCATAATAAATTAGGTTTAAAAATACTTGCTCATGGAACCAATACAAATATTGCAGAATATTAGATTAGGTTTTCATCCCCCTAGTCAAAAATACAGGAGCGTTTCAATTATAAAATAAATAAATTTTATTCAATTTCAGAAAAGATTGAACGTTAAGTAACATGAAAATCAAATTTATTGCAATTGGAGAGAAAGTACATGAGGGATTTTTATTCGTCAATCACTTTGGATCGCCAGGATGAAGTTAAATGAAATTTTCTCCATTTCCCGGCGCATATCTGGGAGACCCAGGTTCGATTCCCGGCTGGGTGAAGCGGAAATTTTTTCTCTCTAAATTCTAATTCTCTTAGAATTTTTTTTTTTCGCTCCACATGAGCTGTATTTTTGACTGGGGGGATGAAAATCTAATCTAATATTCTGCAATAATAGCATTGGTTCCATGAGCAAGTGTTTAACCTAATTCATTATGACATTCCATAACTACATCGAACAAAATAAAAAACACTCAATAACCCTGAAAAGTACCGAAAATTCCCTTTCATTACATTTTTTTTATTCCATTTCCATCCATTCAAATGAAAATCCCGAAACACCAATTTTTTCATTAGATTTTGTATTTTTTTCTCAATTTTTGCTGGATTATAACTTTTCCTGATCACCAGATTATTAAATGTCAAAGATGTGCATTTTCGGCCATTTCGACAAGTTAAATATTTATTTTTTCAAAAACTAGACGTGTTAGAGACAAAACAAGGACAGATTCTGAATCTACGTATCAAAATTTATAAAGTGCACTTGAATCCATCCTGCGGGCAAATATCAAGGGTTTTTTTGNCCTTTCATTACATTTTTTTTATTCCATTTCCATCCATTCAAATGAAAATCCCGAAACACCAATTTTTTCATTAGATTTTGTATTTTTTTCTCAATTTTTGCTGGATTATAACTTTTCCTGATCACCAGATTATTAAATGTCAAAGATGTGCATTTTCGGCCATTTCGACAAGTTAAATATTTATTTTTTCAAAAACTAGACGTGTTAGAGACAAAACAAGGACAGATTCTGAATCTACGTATCAAAATTTATAAAGTGCACTTGAATCCATCCTGCGGGCAAATATCAAGGGTTTTTTTGTCGTATCGTGTAATTCACGGACCGGAGTTTAAGAGATGTGTGCGGAGGCTAACATGGAGTGGGACTGCCTAGTGACTGGGTTGCTTTCCCCTTCGACAATGATTTGCGCATGCGCATTGAGATGATCGCAGGTGGGAGCTGTAGCGAATCAGACGAATGCTAGGTAGTTCCACGGTCTGCGGCTATGGCGTCTTCATTGGCAACGGTGGCTACATTGGTTGCTGGGGGAGTTTCATAGTTCGCGACTGAGGCGTCTCGGTTAGCGACGGCGTCTACCAAAGAGGATAGACCTGAGTAGAGGCCCGGATCGGGGGGTTTGAC
>NW_021682673.1:0-4014 GCF_001412515.2 Diachasma alloeum | reverse complement strand
CATATCGACTTTAGGTGGGGGGCGCCAAAGTAGTTCCCATACTACTCTCATCGTCGATTTTTGGTCAACGCCTGGAGTGCCTCCTTGTATGCTGGGCTACTACCGCTGCCAGCAATATGAGCACTGTTANTTCAGTATACGCTGTACCCTCACCGCGCACACACGTCGGAGCCGCGCTATTCCGATCGGTGAGGTGGTGGGTCCTTTACTCACAAAGGGTGGTGGGGGGATAAAATTTTTGACCCCCAAATTTCAATTTCGTGGCCGAGGGACCAGCGGTTCTCCCGAAACCGCTCGGGGTTAGGATACGCGCCCGGGTGACGCACCCGCAGCCACACTGAACCCCACCGCTCACACACGTCGGAGCCGTGCTACTCTGACAGGTGTGGTAGTGGGGCCATATCGACTTTAGGTGGGGGGCGCCAAAGTAGTTCCCATACTACTCTCATCGTCGATTTTTGGTCAACGCCTGGAGTGCCTCCTTGTATGCTGGGCTACTACCGCTGCCAGCAATATGAGCACTGTTATCCATGCGACCCTTTGCGACGCAGAGGACGCATTTGGCATCTTTCTCGCATTTTGCGACCAGATGACCGTCCTCATCGCATTTGATACAGTTTTTGGAGCGGTCAACCAAGCTTTTGCACTTATTGGCAAGATGCCCGAAGTCCCAGCACTTGAAGCACTTCAGGGGTCTCTCCACTCTTCTGACCCGGCAGTTTACCCACCCGATCTTAATCTTGCCGAATTCTCCGACAATTTTCTTCGTCGTCGCGACTGGCAGTCTCACCCAGGTCGTCTGGGTACCTCCGTATGCCTTCCCTAGTGACTTGATCGCATTTAGCGAAATTCCGCAACTTTCTCCGGCAGCCTTCTGTAAAGCTTCGAGGTGGTCTTCCTTCGTTGCTGTCTCCTCGAGGTCCTTGATTTCGACATCTTCTTCCGGTGTCTTACTGAGGACCTGCGCATCATCTCCAAAGAGTTTAGTGATGGCGTTCTGCAGGCCTGGAGCTTTGTCGCTGTGCTCCTTCGAGAGGATGATCAACATGTCTCCCGTAGCCGTCTTCCGGATCTTTTCCACGCACTGGTGGGACTCACGGGCTGTCACGTCATGCTTCGTTCGCTTGAGGATATCAGAGTATGACCCTTTGGCCTTTAGGCGGATGATCAGCGCGTCAGCCCTTGCCGCACGCTTCCTCTGCCGCGGAAGCTGCTCTGTAGGCTGCTGCTTCCTCTCGTTCTTCTTCCCTTCGGCTTCCTGCCACTCCGACGTCTTGGGAAGATGGGTTCTCGATTCGGGCGGTGATGTTGCTACCTGTTCCTTCCGCTTTTTCGAAGATTTAGCGTCCAGCTCGGGAGAGGTGCGCTTCCGCCGCCTTCCCGTGACGGTGTCCCGGAAATTAGGCATTAGCGTTTCGCACTCTTCCATCTCGGTTTCCTTCGCCGTCGTCTCAGAAAGACTACGGATGTGCTGTGGCGTTGTAGACGTCCGCACTACGACTGGTGACGAGAGATGCTGAGGGCTTTTTTGCCTTGGTCTAGCCACCTCTGTCTCCTTCAATCTTCTATAAGCGATTGCAATACCCGCTAACTTCGTCTTAATCTCCTTAATCTCCTCGGTGATCCGCTGGTCAAGCCGGTTCCATGCCTGCGTCCTCTTCATCGCTGCACTTGCATCAATTGCTGCTTGTTGGGTATGCTGCCCGCTCATTTCTCCTTGATCTCTATTCAGGTTTGTTTTGTGTTGATCCTCCATTTTGTTCCCACGAGTAACTAAGGATGTAACAACAGTCCGCCCCCGCAGAGACCCGGCTGCTGGGGTAAGGCCACTTAATACACCCGGCGTGGGACCTGGTGCCCCAGGGACCACCAGGTACGCCAACTACCCCTGGCGCCTTCCAGAACTCGGCACGGTGAATACCTTGACATTAGGGTGAGGCTGTTGAAGGGAGCCAACCCTGCACACCACGTTTGGAGTTGGGCTTCTCTTCCAAGATGTCCTGAAAAGGACACGCCTTGTCTTGAACTGCTTCTTAGTTTGGGTACTTCCCGTAAGCCTCTCCACCGTCGTCAAGGTCCTGCAGTTCCTAGGAGGGGTGTGTGTGTGTGTGTGTTTTTTTCCCGTCTTTTGGAGAATGCATTTACGGACGACCACCTGAGGGAGGGAATAGGAGCTTCCCCCCGTCAGGTGAGTATGGGGCTCGGACAGTGACTGTCAATACCCACTAAACTTCCATCAGACGAATTCTCTAACCTTTGAATCCCTCGTGGCACCACCGTTAAGTATTACTTCGCGAGGGAGGTCTCAGCTGTATGCTCTTTCGCCTTCACCATCTTATGTACGTCCCCCTAACTTATGTTGAAGCTTTTCGCTTGCGTTCCTCGTTTCTGAGCTCCTTCAGGACTTTTGTCGCGAAGTTGCTTGTTGCTTCCCAGGCTGCCTGCGATGACAGCATTTCTTCCACCAAATTTTCGGGTGAGATAGTCCTCGTGAGTTCTGACTCCCAGTTATTCCGAATGTCGCTGAACCGAGCACAGCCGAAAAATACATGCTCTGCGTCTTCTGCCACTCCTGAGCAGGTGGGACATTCCGGAGAATCTTCATGCGTGAATCTATGAAGGTATTCTCTGAAGCACCCGTGTCCTGAAAGCATTTGGCATAGATAATAATTTACCTCTCCATGATTTCGACTTACCTAAGCGGCTACGTGTGGAATTAGACGATAGGACCATCTTCCCTTGGTCGAATTCGTCCACTTCTCCTGCCATCGGTTCATGCTGTTTCGCCTCTCCTCAGCCGCCAGTTCTTCGGCGCTTACCATTTTCGATGCGAGCGATCGTTTCCGCTTATACAGCGATCCTCGCTCCTCAGCCAAAACCTGGATGGGCAACATTCCTGCGATGACACATACCGCGTCTTGAGAAACCGTCCGATATGCACTTGCAACTCGAAGAGCACCAAGTCGATAGACTGGTGCGATCTTGTGTCGCGCTTCTTGCAGTTGTAGTTCATCTCCCCAAATGAGAATTGCATATGTGTGCACCGAAGTAATCACTGGAGACAACAGTGCTCGCCTTCTTTGCTTGGGTCCCCCAATATTAGGCATGAGGCGTGACAAGGTGGATCTCACACCAGATGCCTTAGTCCCCACGTGCTCCGCTTGCTGCTTGAAGTTCAGTCGTGCATCAGTCATCACCCTCAGGTATCGAATGAATGGCTGGGAGGTGATTTCACGAGACCCGACTTTCAGCGTGATGGTCTCGATCTTCTTCCTGCTGGTGATCAATACGGCTTCTGTCTTCTGTTCTGCTAGGTTCAATCGAACAGAATCCATCCAGCAGCGGATCGTCTCGAACGTTGTGCTGAAAACACGGTTCATGTCCTCCAGGTGCTTCCTAACAATGACCACCGCCACGTCATCCGCAAATGCCACCAACTTTTTGCAAATGTCACCTTTTGAGTCTGTGACTCCACCCCACCTGTAGTATCTGAGGCCAAGTGGTCCGCCTTCGAGAAGTGTGATGGTTGGCTCTTCCCAGAATCCAAGGAGCCGGCATTGGCCACCGGGGCTTGCACCCGATCGGAACCAATGGTAGGATTTACCTCCTGAAGAGGGGTTGCCACCTGGGATATTTTTGTGTTCTCATCACTACTCAACATTTTTTGTTTGGCTGTTAAACAGAGCCACTGTACAACTTTGTAAGGCTGTTATAGGGAGCCCACCCTGCACACCGCTTTTAGAGTTGGGTTTCTCGGAAGGTGTTGGCTCGCGCCGACGTATTTTATTTAGTCGACACCCTATATTCTGAACGGCAGTTCAGAATATCGAGCACGCCCACAACCACCACCTGGGGACGCGCCACGTTGCAGGACCTTCCAACCTGCGAATACTCTCGGAGGGTAAAGGCGTTCCTCGCACGAAAGGATCCGTGGTGAGTGCGAATGTGAGTGTGAGTGTGAGTGTGAGTGTGTGTGTGTGTGTGTGTGTGTGTGTGAGAGAGAGAGAGAGAGAG
>NW_021682672.1:0-1182 GCF_001412515.2 Diachasma alloeum | reverse complement strand
GTTTCAGATAAGACTCTAAAATGGTCTTACATTTTCGATCTTAATCGCTGTATCAATTTTACGTTGTCAACCGATCTTTGATCTTACCGAACTTAAATCTACCTAGAGATTTTTAAATCAGACCCGTTTTCAATCTTAAGGTAGAGGCCAACNGATCTTAATCGCTGTATCAATTTTACGTTGTCAACCGATCTTTGATCTTACCGAACTTAAATCTACCTAGAGATTTTTAAATCAGACCCGTTTTCAATCTTAAGGTAGAGGCCAACATCGCCACAGGCGGCGCTATCCGGGGTTCAGCGTCACGAGTCCCATATCCGTAACATGTGGAAAATTTTGGCCGAGCGGAAGAAAAATTTTTTTTCTACTCAATCCTGATTGATAGACAACTTTTAGCCCCACAGGAGTGAACTAGAAGAGTTACTTGAGGCATATAAAAACAATTAGCCAAATACTTTGACATTTAGTGTATATTTCTTATGAAGTGAAAATTGTTGTGAAGGAATCGTTCTTAGCGCGCCTACTGACGTGTTAAATTCCGTAAGATCTTATGTTAAGATCGGAAATTGGTCTGATTTTAAGACCGTTTATCGGACTTCCTGTCTTAAGTCTTAGTTTCAGACCGCTCCTAAGACCGGAGTTTTTACAGTGTGCTAACAGTTGAACCATTTTTCCATTTACACGACGTAATTAACTGATGCAAGGGCCGTATGGATAGATAAATCTATCCATATGCATTAAATGTCCATATATCACATGGCACGAAGCCTTTTCTAGAATGCTCCCATTCTTGCGACGAGGTTTCAACGCGATCTACGGTTTTGNGACGTGGTTTCAACGTGACCTATGGTTTTCTAGACCTCACAAGAAGGGTCAAAATGAAGTCCGAATAAGGGTCAGAAATGGTGAAAAAGAGTCAAAACAAGGATCTGGATAGATCGGAGTAAGTGTCAGAAAGGTTCAGAGTAAGGTTCAGGAACGGTCACAATGACGCTGATATGGAGACCTTAGGGGGTTCGCATGGAGATTATATGGGTATCACATAAGGGCAACGTGGAGGATATACGGCGCTTATGTTAAAGTCATATGGAGGTCAGATAGCGGTAATATGGAGTTCTAGTCCATATAATGTGACAGGTCTCGTACACATTTTTAGATCCATTGAATTTTATCATTGGACTG
>NW_021682671.1:0-1209 GCF_001412515.2 Diachasma alloeum | reverse complement strand
GAATTTATTTCACAATTCAACCCTTCCAACCAAATATTCTGGGATTAAATAATTGGACTTCAATGGAGTGCTCATCAGAGCTTTGGCGGCTAACGAATCTACAATTAAAATTGGTGCTCTAAATTCCATTGGCGCTACTGTCCTTCTAGTTACTTCGGTAGGATATAACAAATGGTATTGAAGGGAGTTTACTTGAGTTTCCTTGCTCTCACAATAGATTTATTAACCTCTAGAAATTATTCCTTCAACGTCTCCTATTTGGTCCAGAATTGTATTTATTTTACGCAGGCGCACGCTGCTTCGCATTATAAGCGCTCGCACGTGCCGCGACGGGAGGGCGCATCTCTCTTCACGTTATAGCGTGTCTTTCATAATTTAGTTTCTCGTCTCACAATCAAAAATACATAGGTCGACATGGGCATTCGGCAAATGTCCTCAAGAGGCTAGTCTCATGGAAAGATTGCCGAAATTTCATTGGAGTACAGTCGAATATAAAAAGGACCATAATTTGTTGTTATATTTTACACGTAAATTATATTGCATATATTTATGTGAAAAATAAGATCAACATTATACCGATCAACATTAAAGCGAAGTGTTATTCCATGTTGTATATATGCATCGTTTTGTTTCCGATAAAAATTGTCCCCTCCATATTCATGTATGCACTCTTCCGATGAAAACGCATTGGAGGCCCGCTATTTGTTAGCGTTATTCTTCCTTCCATACTTCTTCCTATTTCCACTCCGTGCGACTTCCTCACATCGTTTGTATAATAGTCTCAGTGTAGAGTACATTGGAAATCGATATTCTTCATCTAGCAACCCTTACCACTACACAAATCGCAGCGAGAGAAGTAAATAAAAACGGATACAAAATTGTTTCATCCTGCTAGACGTGAAGTTTGTCAGAGGTTGACGAAAAACGAAAAAATTTCTATTTTTTTCCGGTATGGTGGGACGACTGATTTCCTAACGCAAACTATTTCCAATATGCAGTTTTGTATCTTTTAATTCTAGTTGGAAATATTTTTGCTTGATTTGTATTTCCATCTTAATACAAAGTGCAATCCAAGCTAGAGATTGAATATATACAGAAGTTGAGCATATGGGGTATTCCATGTGAACTCACCCAGGTCAAAACCCTCACAATCGCCAATTATATTTCCGATTTTTCCTGTGGTTGTATATGGAAAAATATGACTTCTCA
>NW_021682670.1:0-1933 GCF_001412515.2 Diachasma alloeum | reverse complement strand
AGATATATCGGTGCACTCAGTAGGGGATTTTTAATTGGTTTTTACAAATTCGAGTGAAAAAAAAGAATCATGATCAAACGTAAACACTTGAGGTCTAAATTTTTTTCGGGAAATGCACCGAGGGGGTTGGGGGTTGATCCAGATTTGGAATTTTACCGGTGCCCTAATTAGGGAATTTTTAATTAATTTTTGAAAATCAATTCCACCGAGTCTTCGTAGTAAATAAAGGGTAATTATCCAACGCAAAAACTTGGGATTAAAATTTTTTTATGGAAAATGCCCCAGGGGTGTTGAAGGTTGATCCCCATTTGGAATTTTCCCGGTGCCCTCATTAGGCGATTTTTCATTAATTTTTAAACATCAGTTTCACTAAGCCTTAAGGGGGCAATGAAGGGTAATTATCCAACGCAAACATTTGGGGTAAAATTTTTTTTTGGGAAATGCATCGAGGGGGTACAGGGTTGATCCCCATTGGCATTTTTACCGATGCCCTAATTAGGGAATTTTTCATAAATTTTTGAAAATCAATTTCACCAAGGCCTCGGGGGAAAAAAAAAGATAATCCAACGCAAACACTTGGAATCAAACTTTTTTTTGGAAAATGCACCGGTGGGGCTCATGAAAATCCTTTGGCCGTCCACACAATTCGGAATTCANTTAGGCGATTTTTCATTAATTTTTAAACATCAGTTTCACTAAGCCTTAAGGGGGCAATGAAGGGTAATTATCCAACGCAAACATTTGGGGTAAAATTTTTTTTTGGGAAATGCATCGAGGGGGTACAGGGTTGATCCCCATTGGCATTTTTACCGATGCCCTAATTAGGGAATTTTTCATAAATTTTTGAAAATCAATTTCACCAAGGCCTCGGGGGAAAAAAAAAGATAATCCAACGCAAACACTTGGAATCAAACTTTTTTTTGGAAAATGCACCGGTGGGGCTCATGAAAATCCTTTGGCCGTCCACACAATTCGGAATTCACAAAAAAAAATAATTAAAAATCCCCTGATTAGGGCACCGGGAAAATTCTCAATCGAGAATAACCCCCCACCCCACCGGTGCATTTTCCACAGAAAATTTTGACCCCAAGTATTTGCGTTGGATAATTACCCTTTATTTATCCAGAAGACTTGGTGGAATTGTTTTTCAAAAATTAATGAAAAATTCCCTAATTAGGGCACCGGTAAAATTCTTAATGGGGATCACCCCCCCCCCCCGGTGTATTTTTCAAAAAAAATTGTTGACCCCAAGTGTTTGCGTTGGACAGTCCCCCACCACATCTCCCGCTACGGTCTCCCGCTAGTTTCAGCGTCGTATAATGGTGCAGAAAATTCCTGCTGGGCCTCAAATCAAAGCGAAGGATTCATTGATGCTATTGACTTATCCTGAGACCTGGGGACGCCATCTTGGATTGGGTCATACGGATAGATGACGCTTGGGTCATGTGTTAATGAAGCAGAAAATTCCTACTGGGCCTCAAATTAAAGCACATGATTGATTGATGCTATTGAATTATCCTGGGATCCACGGGTGCCATTTTGGATTGGGTCTTATTGATCAATGAAACTCAGGTCGTTAGATGATGGTGCAGAAAATTCCTACTGGGCCTCAAATCAAAGCACATGATTCGTTGATGCTATTGCATTAATGCATTATTGCTATGCATTGATGCTTTTGTTTTATTGACTCATCCTGAGACCTGGGGATGCCATCTTGAATTGGGTCATACGGATAGATGACGCTTGGGTTATGTGTTAATGAAGCAGAAAATTCCTACTGGGCCTCAAATTAAAGCACATGATTAATCGATGCTATTGACTCATCCTGGGACCCACGGGCGCCATCTTGGATTGGGTCTTATTGATCGATAAAGCTAGGGTCATTGAAGAATATTGCAGAAAATTCCTAGTGGGCCTTAGATGAAAGCACATG
>NW_021682669.1:0-1029 GCF_001412515.2 Diachasma alloeum | reverse complement strand
AGACAATCACCAGAGGTCGTTACGTAGACGACATCTACGGCGGAGCAGAGTCACCAGCAGAACTCAAGGAGATAGTATGGCAGTTACAAGGCCTTTGCCAGGCAGGAGGCTTCCCTCTCCAGAAATGGAGCAGTAATTGCCCTCAGCTCTTGCATGAGCTCGGCCTATCAACAGAGGAAGAAGTCATTCAGTTCGAAGAGTCCGTCACCAAGGTACTGGGTCTGTGTTGGCATCAGTCGTCCGACATATTCCAGTACAAATCCAGAGACTTGAAAACAGACGATCACCAAGAGAATTGTCTCTTCAANACTCTCACCTCAGACAAACGACATCCAATTACACGGATTCGCAGATGCCTTAACAGTAGCTATGAGTGCTGTGGTCTACATTCGCACTCAGAATCTCAACGAGCCAGCCTCCACAGTTTTGGTCTGCGCTAAGACCAAGGTAGCACCGATCAAGCGCATGACTATTCCAGATCTGGAACTTACTGCTGNCCCCAAGAGTACATTCACCGCTGGGAGTCATTTCGCCAGGAACTCACCGAACTAGATAAAGTTGCAGTACCCAGATGGCTCAAACTCTCACCTCAGACAAACGACATCCAATTACACGGATTCGCAGATGCCTTAACAGTAGCTATGAGTGCTGTGGTCTACATTCGCACTCAGAATCTCAACAAGCCAGCCTCCACAGTTTTGGTCTGCGCTAAGACCAAGGTAGCACCGATCAAGCGCATGACTATTCCACATCTGGAACTTACTGCAACTCTCCTGTTAACTCAACTCGTAACATCAACGCAGCAGATGCTCCAGATAGACCAGGTAGAAACTCACCTTTGGTCAGACTCAGCAGTAGCTCTCCCGTGGATCAGGATTCCGGCCTCGAGATGGAAAGACTTCGTCCACAACAGAGTGGTAAAAATCCAGGAAACTCTCCCGAATGCCACTTGGAGACACGTCAATGGGAAGGAGAATCCAGCCGACTGCGCCTCCAGGGGCATAACACTAAGTCAGCTAGCAGATCATC
>NW_021682668.1:0-1767 GCF_001412515.2 Diachasma alloeum | reverse complement strand
ATAATACGAATATAATGTGCTGTAACGCTCGGGAATTTCCATTTCGAAAACAATATCATATTTATTGCAAAATAAATTTTCTATTTGTAAATAGTTCTGACTGGAAGTTTGATTGAAAAAATTATTAACATATCGATGTCAATCCGTTCCGTATTGTTAACCAATCAAAGTAATGGACGAGCAATGAATTCTAATTTTAAAAAATTCAGGACTGATACGAATAAATTTAAAAAAATCATTCCCAACAGGGCGCACGCTTCGATATCGCCCTGGTTTTCAAAATTTTCAAAACTTTCGAAATTGTGAAAATTGTGAAAACTAAAACTCTCTATTCATACAATGAAATGCCCCATCCCTCCATTTTTGAATGCATATTTTATACGATTTCCATGTACAAACACCCTTTTAACATTTTCCCCTACAACTAAATTTCCTCCCACAAAAAGTTTGAGTATATAATGTATATGATTTCCATGTACATACGCCATTTTGACAACCTGCCCCACATTTACATGTAACTTCTCCTTTGAGAGATGTCTCCCACAAAAAAAGTTTCCAAAATTTAGAACGTTTGATTCCTAAAATTAAGTATATGTGGAGTTAAAATGCATGTCGAATTGTCCATGTTGGACAAAAATTTTCAACGGCCTATTTGTAAAAGTTCGAAAACAGTTTCTAGATTTCTGAAACCTGGAGGTTAGAAACCACGGTTCCTGCAATCTAGAAGCAGACTTCATAAAATCAATCCATTTTCTGTCTCTGTGTAGGTTTAATGATAACCAAATTTGGGATTTTGAATGGGCGAAATCAGACAAGCAGTTCCGGAGACATTTACCTTTGACTGTGAAATTTCGTTCCCCAATATCTGAAAAACTACTTGGCCGAATTTTTTTCCCCAAAATATTCGCTATAATGGTGATGATTTGACCAGATCAAAATATGAGTACCGTTCTATTTAAAGTTTTCCAGATATTTACATTTTTCTATTTTTATGGGGTCAGATTGTTTGATTTATCCGCAGTGCATTGTTTGTCAATCAATTTAAATATTTATCCCGTTTTCTATGTTTTCAACATATTAGAAGTGTTTTTTATTATATTACTAAAGTATTTGTTTACACTCTCGGTTTTCGAAACCGAATGGAATGGATAAAAATTAAGAATTTGAAAAGAATTGTAACACGTAAAATAATGGTTAGATGCCGTCAACAAAATAATCGAAGTTTAATTTAAAAAAAAGCATTTTCAATTTTTGAAATATAAGTGGTACGAATTCATTGGGACGCCTATTACCAATGGAATTGGTACACATGACCCTAAAAATTCCACACACTTTACACCGAGAGGCGTGTACTAAGGGGAAAAGGGAGCGGAGTGGGAGAGATGCAATTTGAACGAAGAAGGGGGGTGGGTTGCGGAACGAGTCGCAGCCCAAAAAGGGGGCGGGGAATATTTTTTTCAACTTTGTGTTCTCATACTCCGCACGTATTGAGATAAATGAAACATTAGTGAGTGGATGGAAGCCACCCACGCACTTATCGGCGAGGTCGAAATTTGAACACAGAGAGGGGAGCGATTCGGGCTCAGACTCGTTCTTTAGACTCCTTCCCCCATTTCATCAAAATTTAAACCTCCCTGATTTAAAGTGGGGTGACTTCCACCCCCTCAAAATGTACAATTTTTTCCAATCCGTGTGAACTGAAAGTACACAGCGAAGAAACTCGACTCGTTCCACAACTCTCCCTGCGTTTCCGATAAAATTTCCTCC
>NW_021682667.1:0-1201 GCF_001412515.2 Diachasma alloeum | reverse complement strand
ATTTTTCCGGGGGGAAAGTCGGTCCAAGGGTCACAAGGGTCAAAGTGTGTAACGAACTTTTTGAATTATTAACGTCTAGGATTTATTTTCTCCTGTGTTAATTTTGTGGTGCTCGTTGCTCAGGAGCCAGGGTCCTAAATAAAAATTAGTGCTCAGGTTCGACGTGTTCGTTAATTATTAGTTTTCCGGATTTCTATTCTTGTTTCTCAATNTGTAACGAACTTTTTGAATTATTAACGTCTAGAATTTATTTTCTCCTGTGTTAATTTTGTGGTGCTCGTTGCTCAGGAGCCAGGGTCCTAAATAAAAATTAGAGCACAGGTTCGACGTGTTCGTTAATTATTAGTTTTCCGGATTTCTATTCTTGTTTCTCAATTTCCAAATTTTCTGTCTAAATTTTCCTCGGTGTTCGGAGATTCTTTCTAGTCCACTCGGTGTTCGGGTTTCATGGATAATCAGCCAGGGTTCGGATAGCTTGTCGTCAGTGATAATTTCTTGCCACGTCGCCGGAAAAATTCGGGTTGCGGGTACAGTTTACGACGATGACCCCAAAATTATCCCTGATTAGCTAAATAAACCCCAGGATTACTACTTCAGATTCTCGAGCAAATTATTCTCATTATCCATTGAATTTCTAAATATCCAAGCAGAGAATTTCTTGCATTTCCCCGGATTCTCGATTAATCTTACGGTAAACTCTGAAGACCTTTATTTTCATCATTCATCGACGTTCCAATTAGCCAAGCAGAAAATTTCTTCATCTCGTCAAAATTCTTGTATTAAATATTCGTTACATCTAGGTTTTGGATATTTTCCATGTGTTTACAAAGTTACAAATGTCGGAATGGTACTCAAAATATTTGGGTCAATCAAATGCATCGGACCGGGATACACTATTGGTGATATGCAGCTCGGGTTCGAATTATGCACATGTACTGAGCGCACCCCACAACGAATTCACGCCTGGAACGAGTGAGCTGGATTCGGGGTACACCGGACCCAGCCTTAGCCACAAGCTCCAAGGACATTAAACCCGCGGGGCAACACAGGTTCCAAAATGCACAGGGTTCGATATATTTTTCGCCACTATACCGAGTGCACCGATCTCAGGACACATCTAATTATCCCCGGCATTTTCTATTTAAATCGGACTCTAATCATGTTATTCTACTGTTTCTTAAATGTTCGGTCTAAAATTCGG